>NW_007729303.1:60873-61218 GCF_000696425.1 Galeopterus variegatus
TCGGTGGGAGTGCCGCCGCGCTCCCAAGCGCTGCACTCTACCGAGTGCACCACCGGGCCGGGCCGGCCCGGATGCCGAATTTCTAATGGAGACTTCTTCAATAGATTTGCTCAGTTGGGCCATTACTTCTGAGGTTCCATCTAACTAACAGTAGGATGCAATGTTACATGTGCTGTGTGCACTGTGAGAACATGATCTTAGATTCTTTGCCACTTCAATTGCTGGAAAAATGACTCAAATAGCACACTGGGTGTCTTCAAAAATACCTCTCAACTTATATGAACCCTGAAGCTTGTTGGCATCAGAACGTTCATCCCCTGGGATGAAGACAGAATTCTTTTTGGT
>NW_007729303.1:61448-64282 GCF_000696425.1 Galeopterus variegatus
TAAATAGTCCTATAAGACATGAACTGTAACTAGAAGAATATACTTCCCAATAATTCATATTTCTCAAATATAACATGAACTAATTATTCATTGCTAAATGAGGTCAACAATGCCTCACACATAGATACACAATAAACATCTGAAAACCTAATTAATGAAGACTGAAATTGCTCAAAAATAAAAGCAGGTGTTGATAAAATTTAGAATTCTTCTTTGGATAACAAGATTAGCATGCATTTCAGGGCTAAATGTAAACAGTTCCTCCAATAATTATACTGATAATGCATTGCTGTACTAATTTTTTTAAGAACAGTAAATTTCAAAAACCTTCATTTCATTAAATTTGCTGTCTTAATTACACTCAACCTTAGACAGATGGTCACCTGTCAGTCCCAGAAGAACTGGTAAGAAAAAGTACCCAATATTGTCTCAAGGAAAATTCAACTACTCTGTAAAATCTATCATTTTCTCCAAAACACTGTTTTACTGCTCATTTTTTTTCCTTGAATGAATAAACATATATTGAGCACCAAATATGTGCCAGGAGGGCTGGCCAATTAGCTCAGTTGGTTGGAGCATAGCCTTATAACACCAAGGTCATGGGTTTGGATCCCCATACTGGCCAGCCACCACAAAAAAAAAAAGAAGCAACACAAATATGTGCCAGGCATCATGCTAAATGCTGTTATGATATAGACATATGATTAAAAGTCAGACAGACTGAGCTGGAACCTAAGCTAAGCTCTCCTAGTTGTTAAGTAGTAACTTGGATCAAGTTATTCAGTTTCTCTTACCTTCATGTTCTTCATCTGCAATACGGGGAGAACTAACTTGAAGGTTAACGTTGCGTATGTTAATATGCAATGCTTGGCTGCAATTACTACTATATGTCACTGGATTCTCACAACTCCGGGGCTAGGTGGTACTACATTCTGTTTGCAAATATGTAATCAAAGTGCAGATTCAAGTTGTGACCTGAATATTTTATCTTTTGAGAGTTTACCCTCATACCACTTTCATTTCTATTGTGTATTCTTCTAATGTATCTTCTGGTAATTCTTTTGTACCTTCTGGAAATGGAGAAATTGTATCGCTACAAAGTCAAAAAGCTCCTAGCTCTGGTGTTTTAGCAACACAAAGAATATGAGAATATTGAAGAGAAACTCAGTGGACATGCAAAGTAGGCACCTAAAGTTTAATAAAGTATGAGCAAGTATTAACAAGTATTTTGTATCACTATCTGCTTTGGGATGGCAGATACTTTTTAATCAGGTAGACTGCCTTTGATACTTGTTTGCTGCCTAAATTTCATTCCCTGATATCAGAAAAGGAAGTATGTGACAATATCACTAAGTATAGACTAAAAAATTGTGTGGGGCAACTCACTGACTTAGAATGGCATATTTCTCATCGGTGGTGCTTCTCTTAAGAGTCGATGGCTTGGTGTTAAACCAAATGTATATACACTTAACTAGAAAATACTAAACAAGTATTTAACAGCTGGCATTCTGAAAACAAAGTTTCTCAAAATACTAAGGGGCCAGTCTACTTTACTTTTTGGTTAGTTAACACTCCTTTAGAGCAGTACTCTTTATGTCTTAACAGATTCTCCCCAATTAGTTCTCATTATTTCTATTTTTAGACTCTGTGACCCCTAAAGTAAGAGACTATTTCCATCAACAAAGCAAGTTCTGGACAAAAGTTCTTTAAGAAACCTGCTAAAACACCTCATTCTGCCTTTCCTGGGGTTCCTTGACATGTGAATGCTCCAGCCAGACCCAGAAATGCAACTTTAATCGGTCTATCACTAGTAGACAATGACCTAAGCAGCAAAATCAAGTATGCAACCCAAGGCCAGCACTGCTCTCCAGCAAGCCTTCCCAACAGCACAGACTTGATTAACATCCGAGTCACAAACAGGCTGCTTCCACTCTTCGTGTATCTCTCTGCTGTTATTCTCTATATCTTTCAGGTTACTAGTTAATTAAAAAATAGACTGAAGTAAACCTAGCATATGGCTACACACTCATTTTCCATTTAGCCACGATTCTTGAGCACCTGCCACACACCTGGTACCTAATATGTGCCTGGGATAAAATAAAAGTCCTCAGACTCTTGGAGATTCTGATAGAGATAGGCTGCCTGAATTTGCTGGAGAGCAGGGAATGTCTGCCAGTCAAGATTTTTAGTTGCACAATTCCTTCAACCTGTTAAGACGGGTGAACAGATATGATGTTGATGGGGTAGGAGAGGGAACAGAGTGGGGGGAAAAGGAGGAATTGGTAAAGGCACATGAAAATCAACTTACATTGTACATTGATAAATTAAAAGAGAGAAGAAAAAAAAAGATTTTTAGTTGCAAACTGTGGCAAATTTATCAGCAGGATCATAGGAGCCATAGAATCAATGAGATGTTAGAGAAAGAGACCAGATAACTAGTACCCCAGGGAAGATCATGTGGCAGAAGCATCTCCTCCATCCCTCACATTATAGCTTCAATTGATTAAGATTAAAAACCTAGGGAGAGTGTTCACTCAGAAGATCTTAAGTCAAAGGCTCATCCCGTGGCACCTGAAGGTAGATTTTTACATTCAGAGCACAAAGAATACATTCTTAAAGGAGTCATTTCTCCTTTTGTAGAAGGGATTCAGATCAACATGAGACTGATTAAAACACTCAGTATAAAGACACGCAAGGTAAAATTTGTAGGTCACCTTTTCAGTCCTGCTGTATATTAATAAAGGAATGTAGACTTTTGAAAATTCTTCTAGCGTCCTTGAAATTGAGGGGGTTTATTTTAATGGACATTTCCCCTTGTCTTTTCAACACACTTA
>NW_007729303.1:65319-67753 GCF_000696425.1 Galeopterus variegatus
AAGCAATAAATTTCATTTTCTTATAAATTACCCATTTCCAGGTATTCTGTTATAAGCAACAGAAACGGACTGATATACTTCCCTTATACCACTTAAATTTTCCCTTAAAATTATAAGCAACTACCCATGTTTTAAACTATTAGCTGAGAGAAACCAGAAATTTCCCTCTCCCTCTCTTCACAACAGGGAATGTCTGGGGAATGAGATGTTCTTAATAACTAAATTTTCTATCTGACTTAAGGGATAAATAACATTTTAATCATAAACGTCCCTGTCTTTGTGGATTAAGCACACTGCCCTCAATTTATCCACACCTATCCCCAAACCCTAGCACCCTCCACCTTTCTCCCAAGTCAAAGCCCACTGCTGTTGGTGAGTTTTGTGTAATCACATAGCCAATCCTAGTAGCTAACATTTCAATGCTAGTTAATTATAGTGGTGGCCTTGAAATTAGCATTTTACATGTACTGACTGATTGAATCCTTACAAAAAAATTCTGCAGTTGGTCCTATTATTAACTCCATCTTTCAGATGAAGAAACCACATCATATTCGAGTGCCACTCAAGTAACTTTTATGGTTGTCTCTCCTAACAATCATCTGGGCTTGTGAACACTGAATCCATGAGGCTCTAGATAAACCCCCGTCTACATACAGCAGGACAAATTTGGAAACAGACTTGTATGAACACAAATCCCTACCCCCTCCCATCTTCTAGCTATGTGGTAAAAGGGCAAGTCACCTAGACCTCAGATTTTTCCATCTATGAGACTAATGCTATCTACTTCAAAGAATATCGTGAAATAGGCCAGTCCTTCTCAAATTCCTATCTAAAGGATAAACATGTTCCTAGGGTTTCAAGAAATAAGAATTCTTTTTAATGTGAGAGGTTTTCTGCATTCTTACAAGGTATTGTGAGGTATATGCGTTAAAGATATCTCTTTCCATGATTTCCAATCCTCTATTATTCCTAAACAATTAGAGAAAATAAAAGCTCCGTGTACTGAGTGTGTGAAAAATTTCATGCTTTTGTGTTATACTAACCGCTCAGTATGGGTCTCAGCCAGACAGGCTGAAGTAACAGTAGCCTAAAAGCACAGTACCATGCCACCCCTCAGGCAACATTTTAAAGGGACAATTCATCTCAGTGATCCAACCCAAACTTAGAGACGTACTGAGGGATAAAACTGTGGCATTTCTATCCATATAGTTTAGAATGAGATCTGGGTTCTCAGAATACTACAAAACCAAGAAAGTAAAGAGAACTGTCTGGATGCTAAACCTAAGATACGTCAGCTCTTTAATTCAGCCCAATTTCACCAAATTGATGGTCTCAAGGCAAGAGCAGTTTGCTCACTAGCTAGCAAGATAGGAAACTTGTTTCCTAATAGTATGTAACTTTAAACATGTTTATATTAAAACAAACGTGAATATAGTACGCAGTGAAAATTTCAAGAAATCTTACAAATGTCTTTCCTTGCACATATCATTTCCCCTAATCTTCACATCAATAATGTTGTTTACAAATAAGCCATATTTTATAAATAGGAACATAAAGGTAAAGAGAAAAAAAAAAACACACTGAAATTCAGGACTTTCAACACTTGTTCCAGTCCACTTTTTTACTATTTGATACTGAAATAAAGAATTAGCTATTACTTTATAATCATACAACCCTAATGATTTGGAATTTATTCTAAATTCTACCCTAAAATACCAATATACATAGCGATAGTTACTTATTCTTAACACACTTAAAGTTGAAAATAATGTAAAAATACAGAAACATGAAGTATTAAGAATGTTTATTTTTAATTAAATATATCTCCTACTTAAGTAGTACATGTGGAGGAAGTTATTTTCTACCAAGTAATCAACACTTTATACCTCTGTTTAGTATCTTTAAATAATAAATGTGTAAGCACTTACTTTAGAAATGATTTTATTTTGTGTGCAAATAATAGACAGATGTTCTACCTATAAATTCTATTTTCCAAAAACAATACGAGCTTTTTTAAAGAAAACCACAGAACAAATTTTAAAAGACCTCAGGATTCCTCTGGTTTTAGATCATTTCTAGACTATAAAAATAAAGTTTGTTCTACCAGGAATCACAAGTTAGAATTGAGTATACTCCAAAGAGGAAATTACATAGTGCCACTGCAGGCACAGATTATTCAACTCTCATCCTCAAAATCCACCCAGAGTTAACAGAACAGTTAAACTAAGTCAAAACAGTCCAGCATAATTAGCCTTCATTATACAAGGCCATTATACTCTTCTAAGATGCAAATAAGCCAAAACAAGAAATACTGAAATCAAAATAAAAGGTGTTATTTGAGGCTGACATACAAATTGTTAGTTCTTTGTTGTATTCCCCCTTCTAGATAACATTAATAAAAGGAATATTTTACTCAAAAAAAAATTTATTTTAT
>NW_007729303.1:69826-70979 GCF_000696425.1 Galeopterus variegatus
CCGGTTCCCGCTCACTGGCTGAGCGCGGTACGGGCGCAACACCAAGGGTTGCGATCCCGTTACCGGTCAGTAAAAAAAAAAAGACAAAAAAGGAAAAAAAAAAAGAAGTAGAAAGTTGGGAAAGGGACAGAGAAGAGGGGACAGTGAGAAGTTGGTTAATGGACACCCAATTACAGCTAGATAGGAAAAATAAGTTCTAGTGGTGTGCAGTAGTGCTAGGCATCAATAACTAACAATAATTTATTGTACGTTCTCAAATGGCAAGAAAAGAGGAGCTCAAATGTTCTCATTACAAAGAAATGATAAATTTTTACAATGATGAATTTGCTAACTACCCTGATTTGATCATTACACATTGTATACATGTATTAAAATATAACTCTGTATCTGCCCCCTGACAAAAAGAATTGTAAGCCATTGAATACTACATGAATCCAGGAATACACAAAGATATAATATAAATAAATGGAGAAATGATTTTAAAGTTGGGGGAAAAGGGAAAGCTCTTTCTTACATGAGAAAGCCAACTAAGAAATGTAGAAGAAATGGCGGAATTAGAAAAATCACCACTTGGTAACTAACAATCACAGTAGTAACGGATTCAGGCAGTTACTCTCTAATGAATGCTAAAACTAGTAGGTCCAAGTTTGAGGAATAACATGGTCTTTGCAGAGTTTCAATATATCTTCCCTAAGATGCATATTGATTACAAAGGGGGAAAAAAGTAGTAACTTTCCAGTTGAGATATCTGGGAGACACCACCTTAACCAAGTGATCAAAGTTAACATCACAGTAAGGTGACATCATGTGCCTCCTAACATAGTGTACAAGGAGGACACAACCTCCCTTCTGTGATACTCCTGCCAAAGATGCCTACCTTAAATCTAATCACAAGGAAAATATCGAATCAACCCAACTTGTGGAACATTCTATAAAATAACTTGACCTGTATTCTCCAAAAATGCCAGTGTCATGTAAGACAAAGAAAGATGTGAAATTGTCCAGCTTACATATCTGTTCAGCTTGCCTTATATTAGAGATATACCCACTAATGCAATGCATGATCCAGGATTTTCTGTGTTATTAACAATATTATTGGGCCGGCCCGGTGGCGCACTGCTACAGTGTGCCGCTTGGGAGCGCAGTGGCGCTC
>NW_007729303.1:71979-75263 GCF_000696425.1 Galeopterus variegatus
CTCACTGGCTGAGCGAGGTGTGGGAGCAACACCGAGGGTTGCAATCCCATTGCCGGTCCCGGTCCAGTACGGGCACAACACTGAGGGTTGCGATCCGTTGCCGGACACGAAAAAAGACAAAAAGGAAAAAAAAACAATATTATTGGAACAACTAGTAAAATCCAAACGAGGTCTGTCACTGATATAACAGTATTGCATCAATGTTAATTTACTGATTTTGATTACTAAACTGTTTATATAAGAGAATGTTCTTATTTTCAGACAATATACGCTAAGATATACATAGGAGGAAATAGCATTATATCCTCAACTTACTATACACAGCAACAAAGATTAAGTAAATGTGGTCAAATGCTAACTACTCTTAAAAGTCTTTAAAGTCTGGGCCGACCCCATGGCGCACTTGGGAGAGTGCGGCGCTGGGAGCGCAGCGGCACTCCCGCCACGGGTTCGGATCGGTGTGCTCACTGGCTGAACGCGGTGAGGGCAACACCAAGCCAAGGGTTGCGATCCCCCTACCGGTCACAAAAAAGGACAAAAAAAAAAGTCTTTAAAGTCTGAAGCTATGTCAAATAAAAACAAAAAAAAACCCACTAATGCCCTTAGATATCTACTAGTAATTATTTTTTCAGGAGTTACTCTATATAAATATTCATACCTGTTCATTATAAATTTAGCTTGGCGTCTCTGTTTGATCTCTTCAACTCGCTTCATTGCAACAACTACGAAAAAAATTCATAAAATTAGCAAATTTATACACAAACAGTATAATTATAAACAAGTGCTTTAACAAACACTTCTTTTTTATTCTGATTTAGAAATGAATTTAAATGAATAAAATTCATTGCAAAAAAAATCTCTACTGAAAAAGCTGAAGAAGGTATGTACTCTGGTGATATCACTGTCAACTTTCTCTTTTACAAATACCAATTCTCTGATTTTTATTTTGCAAAAGGCTTTATACTGTTAAGTTTTCCTTCAACTTTAAATCAGTCCAATGCTTTTCAAATTATATTATATAAACAACTTGAATTATTGGCAAGTAATACCATTCTTGGCTTGTCCATAAATAAACAGCAACTTTCTGGTCATGAACAATTTTTTCTCAAGTGCCTGGGATATAGTTAAGCACATGATGAATACTGGTAGAACGAACCACTTAATCAATATCAGCATGTTCTCAACCAGTAAAATCCAACTGTTTTGAAAACTGTCTGTAGGACTTGGCTGTAAGGGAGCTGAGTCCAACTATACTCTAGAATCTATATCAGCAATGTCCAATATAAGACAAACCACATATGTAATTTTTAGTTTTCTAGTGGTCACATTTTTTTAAAAAAGTAAAAAGGAACAGGTAGAAATTTAATGATATGTTTTGTTTAACCCAACATATCCAAAATATTATCATTTCAACACGTAATCATGTAAAAAATTATTAATGAGCTATTTTATTCCTGTTTTCATATTAAGTCTTCAAAGCCCATCATGTATTTTACATTTATAGCACATCTCAATTCAGACTAACCACATTTCAAGTGCTCAGTAGCCTCTATGGCTAGTGGTTGCCATATTGGACACCATGACTTCTGATCTAGCTCCTTAAAGTGTAGTCTGTGGATCTGAAGAATAAGATATTTATATAGTCCTAAAGTATCTCCCAACAATACTATACACTCATTAATTACAAAGAGTAAAATAGTAACATAACTTCCCAGTGGAGAAACATGGCAGGTATCACCTTAACCATATGATCAAAGGTAACACTGCCAGTAATGGGACTGATGGACAGCATGTGCCTTCCGACAGGACACACTAAGAATCATATCAGCATCACATCTATGTTGTTCTTGCCAAACATACATTACCCGAACTTAATCTTCAGTTAGCATCAGACAAAACCCTCTTAAGAGATTTTATAACAAACACATGGCCCATATCATGTCTTCAACACTGTCATATCATGAAATATAAAGACAAACTCATGAAATATTCTAGATTAAAAGAGACTACAGAGACATGACATGTACTAATTCTTATAACTTCTGCAAAAAGGATAATTTTAAGACAACTGGAAAATCTAAATAAGTCTGAGATTAGGCAATAATATTATATCAATGTTAATTTCTTGATTTTAATAACTGTACTGTGGTTATATGAGAGAATGTTCTCACTTTTAGAAATACATATTAAACTATTTAGGGATAAAGGGGCATTACATATGCTTAAATGGTTTAGAAAAAAATTATACACTGAAGGAAGGAAGGGGAGGAGGAAGGGAGAAAGGAAGGGAGGGGAGGGGAATCGGAGGGAAGGAGAGAGGGGAGGGGAGAGGAGGGAAGGAGAGAGGGGAGGGGAGAGGAGGGAAGGGAGAGACAGAAAAAAGAAAAGTTAATTTAGTAAAATGTTAACACTCAGGAAATAGCGATGAAGGATATCAGAGAATTCTACTCTTGTAACTTTTCTGGTAAGTCTAAAATTATGTCAAAATGAAAACTGTTAGCACTGTAGAATCTTAGGACCACCCAGATGCACTGTAACTGAATCTGCATTTTCACAAAATCCCCCAGGAGGACCCATGAAACCTCTGGAATTAAAATAATGTTTATATGAATAACTAAGAAAATGTCGACTATAAATGTGGCACATGCTATAGCTTAGCATTAATAATATCCCGGATATGTAACTTTTTCTTTCTTTGCCTTCAGCAATAATGATAAGGCCAAATTCTAGTACTCAGCATTTCCATAACCTTAGAGTTACTCAGAAGGGAAATAAACACAAGTGGCAGGAAAATCCTTTCCAAAGATTAATACATTGTATTTCCAAATATTCCAGAAAATCAAAACATTTTAAATGTAAGAAGCACCTGACAGACTTAAAAATTAATCTGTAATACAGAGAGACATGAGGGATAAAATACAAACTATTTTTCCTAGTATTCTTGCTTTTGAAGTTTCTCCTACTGCTGTTCCTATGGACATCAGCATCTTAACAAGGTTGCTCAATCCACATCCTCACACAATTCCATAATGTAAGCAATGAACATAAAACTATTGTCAAAAGACTAGTTCATAGTCAAGATGATATTGAAGTATGGGGGAATGTGAGGAATCAACGAATCTCTAAGAAGAGCAATATATTTCTCTGGAACATTACTGACAACTACTATTATTAATTGTGTAAAACAGCAGGAAGCAATTTTAAGTTCCAAAAGAATCTTACACCTGGGGCCGGCCCGGTGGCGCACTGCTACAGTGCGCCGCTTGGGAGCGCGGTGGCGCTCC
>NW_007729303.1:76202-77797 GCF_000696425.1 Galeopterus variegatus
TGTATAAATGAGTGGGGCAAAGGTAAGAGACTCTGTGATAATAGCTGAACCAATTACTATCTAAAAGAAACGAATAAAATGGGAGTACTCAGTAAAATGCACCTAGAGCGCAGGGATTGTGCATGACCTGTTCATCTTTGTATGCCACAGGCAGTGCTTAATAAATGTGTACTGAACTGAAATTAAGAACTGCAGAGAACATTACCATTAAAGTATATGAAATCTTACAGAACACAGCAGTATTTCTCACATGCAACGTAAATAACATGAAACCAGCATGGAGGGTCACAGTAACTGAATATGCACATATGACTAAAATGGCATATGCACCTCAATTTCAGTATCAAGCTGAATACCCACCAAATAAAAGAACTTATAATCCCAATAACATCAACTGCTCTTCAGAAATTACCTCTTCCTCTACTTACAAAACAGATCTTATTTTTTAAAAAAAGAAAAAGAAGAGAGAAAACAAACAAAGAGGCAGAATATGTGGGCTATGTAGAAAAAGCAGTTCCAAATCTGGACTCTGATTTCTCCACACAGTCCAGGAAGATGTCCACAACTTTTCCACTCCTGAAGTCCTATGACTAACTGAGGAAAAGATGTTGAAAAGGATGCCCTGCCTATAACATGTGTGGAATTCTAAGCCTTAGGGACTTCTAGTTAACAAAGCACATCATTGGCACACCCAATACTAGAAATGGCTAAAGGTTGCATAAAGGCAGCCAAGGAAGGGAAAAACAGCACAGTCAAGGACCTCAACCACACATGAACACACTGGAATCTATAAGCTAGACTAAGTTTTATTACATATGGGTGGGACTTTTTTCATTAAAGTCTCTGCCTATTTCAGAAAGAAAAAAAAAAGGACAAGAACTAGATATTTATCACTTTTAATTTCAGTCACCTATAAATTCACTTTTACCTAAGTCAAGCACTTAGAAGTTCTCTTTAAAAATTTGTAGTGATCACCGTAAGTGCTACACTTTATAATTTTAAAAAAGCACTAAATTTTATAAAGTATACAGACTAGTTTATATCCCTAAACTAAATGATCTAAACTTGTAAAGTATATTTAGGTTTTAAGTATATTTTAACTGTGCCTCACTCACCCCCAAAAGTATGTTCAATCTCTATTTTTTTTTAGGTTTTGGTATGCTTTTATATCTCTGGGTGGGTACTTCAAGCAGCATATTAAATTAATAAATACATTATTTTTATAATGGATACATCAGCCAATTCCGAAAAGGATTAGGGATAGCTTATAATGGAAGACACAAACACAACAGAACCATTAAAATGATGATCAAAGAATAAAGCTGAGCAATGAAAGTGAGAAATTTAATATTTAAACAACGAACTGACATATAAAGTTACAGTAATATCCCAAGCCAGTCTCTCCTGAAAATTCCTGGTATTCCCTCGTGACTTACTAGTTTTACTCCATAGCTCTCGCTGGTATTTGACAGGTTCATTTCTACGTTTTTCAAATTCAAATGAATTATCCTGTAAGAGGGAACATGGGTGTAAATATGGTTTTAAGAGAGGTAGAATGGAAGCATTTCTTATAACATCCTCCTTTTAACAAGAGT
>NW_007729303.1:77914-79380 GCF_000696425.1 Galeopterus variegatus
CAGGATGATCCCAGAGAATTTAGGTTTTCACACTTTTTCTCCTACACACCTCCACATACAAGACAGCCCTACTGAAAACATCTCTTTATATACAGGCTATTCTCAAAGGGAGAGGAGGGGACAGTACCACCACAATCCCTCAGAGAGGCATATAACAATAATGGAGATTATATCAAACTGAAAAGGCTTCCCCAATTTCCCATCCCCAGGTGAGACGCACAGTCAGAAAACTTATTAGGTTGAACCATATGAAATCGCCACTTCTCTCAGATCAAAAAGAGCGAAACATCAAGACTTTCATATGGCTCAACCTAAACACCCATCTGTTATAGCAAAAAAATGTGGTCTTTATCTTCAAATAAATGTTGTGCTACTCTGCAGGATATAAACTTCACACTGCATTTCTTCAGGTCCCCTCTAAACGTTGATACCACTACTAGTAGTTGGTATTTTGACAGTCTGTGATCCTATCAATCTTAAAACAATTTTGGTAAGGCAACAGGTATTTCTTGGTTTTCAAATCTGTCTGACATAGGTATACAGAACAGCACTAACTCTTTATTCAGCTATTTCATGTACACACTCATATCCATGTTCAAACCACAATAGCCTTGGCAATATCAAGGTAACTGGTAACCCACAAATGACTGTGACAAGCTCCTTCTTCACGCATGCAGTTGCCATTTCCATTTGAGGTGTTATGCTGCTTCTCGTCCACATTGAAAATTGTTTTTGTGACAGTAATTGTGATTTGGCCTTGCATCTTGCCAAATAATATTCTTTATGTTCATTGAAAAGCTCTGGTATTAAGGAGGCCAGGAAAGGAAAGGGCTTCATGGCAAATGCTTATTGATACTGCCTGTAAGCAGTGGAGCAACAGAAAAGAAGCCATGGAGGGAGGAGACAGTTTAAAGATCTTCCTCCCTCAAAAGGAGCCTGTGCTGCAGCTTTCGTCTCCTCTCTTTACAGGGATCGAATGCGGACAAGCTTCAAAAGACCCTTATATCAATTCAATAATAGCAATATGATGATAAGGGCTCACCACAATTTTCCTCACCCCTTGACTTCCCACTATTCCTCCTAACACCAACACTACTAATTAATTTCTCTGCTCTCAGACATAAAATCCTGCTAAGGAAATCTAAAAACTGATAAACAAGTTTATTACAAATCTCATCTGAGCCCTCACTGCTGTTCCAGAATCCTTTAATTAATCCCTTAACTTCCTCTCAAAATCCCTGAGTAGCAATTTCCACCTTCACCCCAATCCACTTAAATGATTTCTCTCTTTGTGTGAGCTAAAAATAGTTTTTTGGGAATAAGAAAAATCACTTCTACAAAACTAGACGGGGAATTTTTTCTTTTTAGGAATTCTACAGAATTATGGTTTTCAGAACCATGTGAGAGTGAGATTATATCCATAGCCAAATACAAATAAACCACTCATCAATCATGTTATAGTAAGC
>NW_007729303.1:80380-83103 GCF_000696425.1 Galeopterus variegatus
TATTAAGGAGGCCAGGAAAGGAAAGGGCTTCATGGCAAATGCTTATTGATACTGCCTGTAAGCAGTGGAGCAACAGAAAAGAAGCCATGGAGGGAGGAGACAGTTTAAAGATCTTCCTCCCTCAAAAGGAGCCTGTGCTGCAGCTTTCGTCTCCTCTCTTTACAGGGATCGAATGCGGACAAGCTTCAAAAGACCCTTATATCAATTCAATAATAGCAATATGATGATAAGGGCTCACCACAATTTTCCTCACCCCTTGACTTCCCACTATTCCTCCTAACACCAACACTACTAATTAATTTCTCTGCTCTCAGACATAAAATCCTGCTAAGGAAATCTAAAAACTGATAAACAAGTTTATTACAAATCTCATCTGAGCCCTCACTGCTGTTCCAGAATCCTTTAATTAATCCCTTAACTTCCTCTCGAAATCCCTGAGTAGCAATTTCCACCTTCACCCCAATCCACTTAAATGATTTCTCTCTTTGTGTGAGCTAAAAATAGTTTTTTGGGAATAAGAAAAATCACTTCTACAAAACTAGACGGGGAATTTTTTCTTTTTAGGAATTCTACAGAATTATGGTTTTCAGAACCATGTGAGAGTGAGATTATATCCATAGCCAAATACAAATAAACCACTCATCAATCATGTTATAGTAAGCCTTACTATGGTTACTTAAATTACATACTCTACCCCAAAAATTAAAATTTTGAAAAATTTTGTAAAAACTATACTGAGAGCTAACTGTACTCACCACTGTAAGCTCTTTACCAGCTGCTTTCCGGAATGCTTTAGTCCACCTGACCTTGCGAGGATTGCGCTTCTTTTTAAAGTTTCTATGACATTTGGATTTACAGAATCTAAATACCTACAAGAAAAGTAAGTTAAGATATTGAAAAGTCAACATTAAAAAGTTTTATATGATAAGATGTTACCACTCCAGACAAAAAATACTGTAAATTCTTAAGAAATGACAATGGTTCTCATTCACAATTCCTTCTACTTACATCACCATCTAGAAATGTGTGGAACATTATCAGATTAAATGGAAATTAAACTATCTTTTGACTATCAAATGCCATACCAAGTAAAGGCTAAATGCCCTGAAAATATGGTTAAAAACTACTAATCATTTTCGTAGAATAACAGCAAAACCTTATAATGATCTTGACTAAAGGGAATAGTTTTAAAGGCATTTACTTAAGTCCCTTCTCAATTCAGAATAACTCTCAAAATTCACTTTCTATATTCCTCAGTGGGAGTAAAAGCTTCAGACAACCATTGTGAAACCTCCTTTGAATCTTTCCATCCTTCCTTCTTGTTAAAAGCACAAAGTAATTTATAAAGCTGCTAACTCTGGCAACAGATGTTTTCTAAAGTATTTATTCATAGATTTACTAATAAGATCCTTTACTACTTTAATTCTCCACCTTCAACCCAGAAGATGTAAACCTTTAATAATGCTAACTTACAACTTAATGATGCTTCAATATGTTCCTGAAATGGCTTATTAGAACTCATTTTTGAACATTATTTTATTACTTTGTAAAGTCTAAGAACACACTGCCATTTTTGTAGGTCACTGGAAGAAATGTGAGGTTTATGGATCTTGGCAAAGAAAATTAAGTTGAATGCTGAGGGCCGCCCCCTCCACCCATAACCAAGCAAGCAACAGAGCACACCCGGGGTCCTGAGGAAGGAGGTGATGGCCGCCTCCCCACCTGCAATCAGGCAAGGAGCCCGCCAAAAACACCACTTCCACACAGGTGGCCCATCACAGCCACCGCCATAGCCACAGCTGCCACAAAAGCAGCTCAATTCTACAACAGTAGCCACAGCCACAGTGCAGGTGGCCCAAAAGACACTCGACTGCATTGACACAAGGAGAGTCACCAGTAGAGACCAGAAAAAGAAGACGACATTTCTCTCCACATAAGCCCACTCCAAAGTAATAGAAGAAGCATCTGCTTTACAATAATAATGGAAGACCTGAACATCCTCCTCTTAGCATTGGACAGATCATCTAGGCAACAAATCAACAGAGAAACTGTTAATCTTTCAGGAGAGAACAAATCTATGGTTATTAGAGGTGGAGGGAGAGGGAAGGGGGAGATGGGGAGAAATTAGATAAGGGGTATAAAGAATAATTATGATTTGTAATAATGAATATGCTAATGATATTGATTTAATCAACACGTTGTACCCAAAAAATATGTATAATCAAATATGCTTCAATAAAAATATATAATTTTTTTAAAAAGAAAATAAAGTTGAATTATCACACGTAGAAGGTGTGACGTATAATAAAATAGGTCAAAATGAACAGTAAAAACATTTTGAACTAAGTATGCCTGTGTATGTATCACAAATCATAATAGTTTTCACTTTATATACACTTTGTTCTATGGAGAACTTCAAGCAAGTCACCATACATAGTGACCATTTTCTTAGAAACTATCAATACCAGTGTAATCTGACCTAGGCCCACACCTCCTGGAGAGCCCCCTCCTAAGAGACTTCAGTGAAAGCATATGTGTGTCTTTGAGTTAATTTCAAATCAACTAGAAAATATGAGAAGTACTGTAGTCTCCTTGGGTATCCCACTATAAAATCATTATTGGTAAACTCTGACTATTTTCAGCCCAAAATTCTATTACCTTTTTAAGTAAAAGCCTCCTAAGTTTAATACATACTAGATAAACCCGAAAATATCCCCATTTCT
>NW_007729303.1:84249-84638 GCF_000696425.1 Galeopterus variegatus
CCATATATAAAGTTAAATCTATGGTAGGGTAAGTGGTGGGTGGATTACATGTAAGGCAAATTTTCCTCAAGTTTGCTTGTTAATCTAATCCCCTATCATCCTCAGTCTTCAACATGTGAACAAACAATCCATCTAATACCTTGGCCTCAAACTTCTTCAAACTTCTTCTTCAACTAATTCGACAAACATTTACTAAGCCCTCATTAAGGTTGTATGTATTTTTCCTGTTGCAAAATATGGAGCATTAGCACTAATCGTACCCTTAAGAAGCTACCTAAGAATAAGATGGGAGGTTTCTATTGTAGTCTCAAAAGCTAAAAGAATGAAAGCAGAAAGACTAGTTAAGAGACTATAAATGTGGCAAGTGCCTAATGGGAATCAGAGCAGGA
>NW_007729303.1:85080-85795 GCF_000696425.1 Galeopterus variegatus
GCAGAAAGACTAGTTAAGAGACTATAAATGTGGCAAGTGCCTAATGGGAATCAGAGCAGGAGGGCAGAAAGAAGGCAAAGAAACCACTATCCTTTCAGAGGCAGAATGGATAGGACTTGATAATTAGATACAAGATGAAAGATTCAAAGATGACTCTCACATCACTAGCAAAGCTACCTAGACACATATGGGTAGTATTAATTCAGACAGCAAAAGATTTGAGGTAATAAGACATTCTCTTTCAGTAGAAGCACTGTTAGACACAAGTAGATTTCCCCACCCAATGGAAAATTCAGTCCTGGAGCTAAGGAGGTACAGATTTGAGAATCGTCAACACAAAAGATGACATACTAGTTATCTGTGAGTGCTTCAGGCCTCTATCTCGTCTTACTCCTCAATCAACTCTGTCCTGAATCCACTTGTTTTCCTTAGGCTAAGCGGACTCCCAGGCAATTCAACACTGTTCTTGCTAACAATATACACTTCTTCATCAACTTGAACTTCCACTGTGTCTACCAAATCAATACCCAGCTCTTGACAGCTCCCATGATCCGTTGTTCTAATTCCAATATCCAGCTGACAAGCACTACTGGACAAAAACCATAAAATAATAATAATCAGACCATCTCAAAACCATACTGCCCACTGTGAACTAGACCCCAACCTGTCAATCTTTTGGTTCCTTTTTATAAACTCCTCATCATGTTCCTGAGAG
>NW_007729303.1:86877-90910 GCF_000696425.1 Galeopterus variegatus
ATTTATCATTCACAACTAGGCCTCTTTATCTACATTCATGTTCACAGACTTATTATATTTGTGTTTGCAGCCCTACCCAAGTCTCGATTACCGGTTACAATCCAGTCACTTTCTCAAACAGAGATGTAACTGCCCCGTTCTGTGCCTTTGCTCAAACTGTTCGCTTTCTTCCTACCTAGAATGCCCTCTCCCCTCTGGCGGGAGCAGCGCGGGGCACCGGGAGCAAACCCCGAAGGCGCAGAAGAACCTGGCGCCGAGCGGGCGCGCCCCGGACCCGCGGGGACGCGGCTGGGCTTCGGCTGGTCTCGGCCGCCTCACCTTGCAATCGTTGCGGACGAACATCATGCCGTGGCCGGGATAGATGGGCCCCGAACAGAAGTAACACTTTTCGATACGCATATTGAACCCGCGTGGGTCCCCACCGCCCAAACGCCGAACCTGAGGGGAAGTGACGTAGCGCCCTCACAGGAAGTGATTCTCTTCCCCGTTCCCGACCCGGAAAAGGGCGTCCTTCGCTCCTATGAACCCCTGAGAACCGGTGCGAACCTGACGGCGCCTCCCGGCGGCCGCGCGAGCGAAAGCCGTGCCGTGTGCGCAGGCGCAAGCTCAGGCGCAGGCGCAGAAGTGCAGACTCGGCTTGGCCGTCTTTTACGCTGGGAAAGTGACGCGTGGTTTTGCCCCGCCTTCGGAACGCTCCCTTAGAGCCCTTGTTTTTTCCTCTCTGAGTCAGCACTTAAACGCAGGTTTTATATGTCTTGTCTTTGCTTTGTGCTTTGCCCCAGAGGGCTCTCCGCACACTGGGCTAACTCATCTCGTTCGTCCACTACCTGCGCTAGGCCAGCCCTTGATTCCCGTCCCAAGCGAACTTGCCGGTGTAAGCGGCGAGAACCTTCTGCCTAACGTACTTTGAAGACTGCAACGCAAACACATAAGTCGCCGGGGCTCCGAGGACTTTACTAGCGATTTTTTGAAAATATGAAGTGGTGTTCTCCTCCTTTACCCCCAATTTTAATTAATATGCATGTGTAGTAAACAAACATTTTCACAGGAAACTAAAGTTCCCTCCCAAGCCTCCAGTCCTCCCCAGTGGCAAACGGTTCCTTTTATTACCTACCAGAGATTTTCCGTGCGTAGACAAACGTGTATGTTTGTGTGTGTACGTGTCTCTCCCCCCTCTTCTTTAAAATACTTATGAACATACTGTTCACCCTTTTCTGCATCTTGCTGTTATCTGTTTTCATTGGAATGTGAGCTCTATGAGAGGCAGGTATTTTTGTCTGTTTTGTTTACAGGTGTATCCTCAGTATCTAGAACAGTTCCGAGCTCATAAGCATTCAATACATATTTTATTATGAATATTCTTTTTCATAGTTACATGTGTGCCATTGTATGAACGTATAATTTTAATTGGTCACTTATCAATAGGCATTTCTATCTTTTGACATACTAAGCATCCTTACTGACGTACTTTTTTTTTTCAAAAGAGTTTATCTGTATAGAACTGCTAGATCAGATATATACAGTTTTAAAATTTATTCGAGAATACTAAATTGCCTCCCAAAAGTTTTTGCCAAATAATACTGTTTTTCGCCACACACCTGTCAAAGGTGATCATTGCCAACCTGAGCTGAAAAGTTTTTCCGTTATTATTTCAATTTGCATTTATTTATGAATGAGATTAAGAATCTTTCCCGATGTTTCAAGTCTGTTTTTCTCTGTGAATTGCCTGTTTATGTCCTTTACACAGTTTTCTATTGTATTGTTGATTCTTAAAGGCAATTTACATATTAGGGTTATCCCTTTGCTGACATACTTTTAGAATTATTTCCCAATTTATCAATATTTTAATCTTTGTGTATAGTATTTTTCCATGCAGAAATGTTTTATTTGTATGTATTCAGATTTATCTAATCTTTTATGGTTTTGAATTTGGTATTTTGCATGGAGCTGCATTTCTCACTGCAAAATTGTTATTCAGAATTTTTCTTTTATTTTGTAGTGTCATTTTTTACATTTGCATTTCAGCTGATCCAGAATTTAAGTATAAATAACGACATAGGAATCCAGTATTTTTCTCCCAATACTATATAGTGTATAAGGCATCCTTTTCTCCACTGATTCAAAATGTTATTTTTCTATGGGTCTACCTCTGAATTCTGCTTTGTTCCATTTTTTTATCTATTTATGTGCTACTTCCCAAATGTTTAAATTACTGTAATTTTTTAAATAACTTGGTTTTCCTCTTCTCCCTTTCTTCCTTGTCTTTATTATTCATTGTTTCTGTGGCTAATCTTCAAATTTTATTCTTACATTTTAACTTTAGAATCAGTTTGTCTAGCTATAATGTGCATATACACGTTTTCTCCTTTTATCTGATACTTATATTTTTCTTGTCTGTTCATTTGGCTAGTAATTCCAGAATGATGTTAAACAGCAAAGGCACATACCAGAAATTTTAGTAATAAACATCTGCCCAACACTTCATTGTCCACCAAGAAATGGAAAATTATTTTACTCCTTTTTAATCTCCCTCTCCTATCTTCTTCAACAATTATGGAAGAGCCTTATCAGTCTGCCCAACGTCTTTACACAGTTCCTTCCAACTCTCAGTTTTTTTCCTGCTACTTCAACAAGAAATTTCCTATTCTTCCCACCTACATGAGTACCCAGCTTTACTCCATTACCTTTGATGTCAGAGGCCTCCTCTCTTATCCATGTTCTTAATTTCATACCTTAAGGGAGATTTGTTCCCTTCAGCCTATGAACATACTCAGTGCTTCACTACAGGTTGAATTGGTAACCAGCCTTAGAAATTTTTCTTTTCTTTGCAACTATTTTAATAGAATATAAGAGGAAGGGGAGAAAAACATGTATTCCACATTCAACAAATTGAAATGAAATCTTGGAAATACTATTTCTTTTCATTTATCCTGCTTGGGACTTAGGATTCCTGGATCTGAGAGTATGTGTCTTTTATAGTTACTGGAAAACTCTTAGCTATTACCTTTTCATATATCGTCTCTTGCTCCGGTTTCTCTAATTTCTTCTTCTGGAATTCCTAATATGTTTTTTTTTTTTGGGGGGGGGGTTGGAATGTTTTTCTTTCCTCCATATCTCTTAACCTCTCTAATACTTTCTAATTCTTTCTCTCTCTCCTGAATTCTGTGTAATTTCCTTTGACCTACATTCTACTTCACCAATTTTCTCTTTAACTCTGTCAAACCTTAACATCTAACCATTAAGTTTTGAACATCAGTGTGGCTATATTTTTTATTGCAAAGTTGTCTTTTAATTCAAACCAGTTTGGTATCTTTAATATTGTCTTCCCAGATTTTTTAATTCCTTTAATATTTGTAATTATTTAAAATATTTTTCCTTTATGGTCTCCATGTGGTAAGTATATTACTTTAAGTTCTTAAATGCCAAATCCTGCTATTTGGTCTACTGAACCTTGTTCGTGATTGGGGGTGATGAGGGTGAGGAAGAAGTGGACTGTATTTTTAAATTGTGAGCTCATCCACAGTTGGGTGTTCTCTGTAGAAATTCTGTAAGGTCTATGTAGAGATGCTCCCTCTGAAAAGATTTTGCTTGGCTTCTACCAAGTAATCCATAGAAAATCTTTTTTTTATGTTAATTTTTATGTTAATTTCTTGGCTTAAACATTCCCATAAAAAAAATAGGTAGTGTAAACTTGAATCTCAAATCTGTGTAAGAGCAGACTTATGGTGATAAATTATTACAGCAGACAAAAGACATAGACCAGGTCCTGGCTTAGTGTGTTTAGGGATGGAGGGCTCTCAGTTCTGGCACCCTGCTCCCAGCAAATGCAGGGTTTTCTCTAATGGTATGTAACCATTAAAACCAGGGGCCGGCCCAGTGGCGCACTGCTACAGTGCACCGCTTCGGAGCACGGTGGCGCTCCCACCGAGGGTTCGGATCCCACCGAGGGTTCGGATCCCACGTACAGACCGACTGCTCACTGGCTGAGCGAGGTGTGGGCGCAACACCGAGGGTTGCGATCCCGTTGCCGGTC
>NW_007729303.1:91973-93674 GCF_000696425.1 Galeopterus variegatus
AAAAAAAAGAAAAAAAAAAAAAAAAAAAAACCTATTACCATGATTACTGATACTGGCAAAATGAAACCATAAAGCAAGCCACACTAAGCATCAGGTTGTTGTAAGTTCTCCCTGTTGTTATTAGTTCCCTCTGTTGCTGCTGCCATTTTGGGGAAAAGAGGGGTGATCTTAGGATATTTTCCCTACTATCTTGAGAAATCAGCAGTACATTTTTAAAAATATGCTCATTATATTTTTTCCAGCATTATCTAAGTATTTTATAATGGGAAAGCTTTCTGGTTATATAGTCCCCCATACTGCCAAAAACAGAAGACCTAGAAATTCTACTATAGAGATTTACAGTTTATAAAAATGCCAGTGAAACATTCCTTATAGAACATTTCTTAAATAGATTGTTACCCATTTTGACATCCTCTTCAAAAGATAAGAATGTACTTCTCAGATTTCCTAATTTCTTATAATGAACCAATATGGATTTATTATATATGAGCATTTCCAAACATTTTTGATGCTGTACTTTTCAAATTCTACTCCTCTGTCTTTAAACATTAATAATGACTCCTATTTTGAAAGTTCTTTCACTTGCCCCTGCTGCCTCTATTCAATCAACAAACATTTGAGTACCTATTTTGTACCAGGCCCTTTTCTGGGTGATGGCAACACAATTTTAAAGAAAACTACCCAGTCCCTGTACTTGTGGAGCTTGTATCTTAGTGGATAGAGATAATCATGTAAATGTATCAAGTAGTGATGAGTGATACAGAGAAAAGCAAAGCAGGATAACAGGTCAGGTGATGACAATCTGGTTGGGGCCATGAAGGGGAGATACTGCTATTTTATATAAAGTGGTCAGAAAAGTTCTTTCAGACAAGGAGACACTTGACAGTCTTAAAGGATAGCAGAGGGAGCCAAGCAGATATACAGAGATTAGCATTCCACGGCAGGGGACCCAAGGCATGGAGAAGGGGATCAGACTCCACCTCCCACAACCAGGCACACCACACCAGCACCTCAGGGCCCACCCAGGGACCCAAGGGATGGAGCCAGGGACTGGACCCCACCACCACCACCAGGCACACTGCGCTAGTGCATCGGGGCCTGCCCAGGGACCCAAGGCATGGAGTCGGACACTGGACCCCACCACCACCACGAGTCACACCACGCCAGCACCTCAGGGCCTGCCCAGGGACCTGAGGCATGGATCTAGGGACCAGACCCCCCTCCCACCACCAGGCGCACCACACTAGCACCTCAGGGCCCGCCCTGGGGACCCAAGGGATGGAGCCAGGGATTGGATCCCCCTCCCACAACCAGACACACCATGCCAGCACCCTGGGACCTGCCCGGGGACCCGAGGGATCAAGCCAGGGACCGGACCCCCCCCACAACCAGGTACACTGTCAGCACCAAGGAGTATGCCAAAAACATCACATCCATGTGGGTGGCCTACCACAGCCACTACGATAACCATGGCTGCCACAAAAGCAGCCAGATGCCACAACCACCATGTAGATGGTCCACCAGCCACTGGAGTGCATTGTCACAAGGAGAGTCATCATCAGAGATGAAGAAAAGAGGAGGATGTCTCTCTTCACAAAGCCCATTCCAGGGTGACAGAAGAGGCATCTGCTCTACAATAATTTTGGGGGACCTGATTACACCTCTCAGTATTGGACAGATCATCTATGCAACACATCAACA
>NW_007729303.1:94338-95978 GCF_000696425.1 Galeopterus variegatus
CATGTAGATGGTCCACCAGCCACTGGAGTGCATTGTCACAAGGAGAGTCATCATCAGAGATGAAGAAAAGAGGAGGATGTCTCTCTTCACAAAGCCCATTCCAGGGTGACAGAAGAGGCATCTGCTCTACAATAATTTTGGGGGACCTGATTACACCTCTCAGTATTGGACAGATCATCTATGCAACACATCAACAGAGTAACCATTATTCTTTCAGAAGGAGAGAAGAAATCTAGGGTAATTAGAGGGAGGAGGGGGGAGGGAGAGAGTTTGGACAAGGGGCATAAAGAAGAATTACGATTTGTAACAATATATATGCTAGTAATATTGATTTGATCAACATATCTCAACGTTGAACCCCCAAAATATGTATAATCAATTTTGATTCAATAAAAATTTTTTTAAAAAAAGAGATGAGCAGCAAATGCAAGAGCTCTGAGGCAAGAGCACACTTGACTGCTCCATGGAGACCAGTGTGCCTGAGAGGAGTGAGGTGGAGAGTGGTAGAAAATAAAATCCGAGAAGCCATCATTCCACACATTCCCTCCTCATCCAGTCAATGACTAGACCTCTCCCCTTGTCTCTTGCAATGTCTCTCAGCCCCAATCTCTGATCTTAGTCTTTAGTAATAAAGTCTAAGTAATTTAGTAATAAAGGTCTTAATTAGGTTTGGTTTGTCTGATTGCCTAGTGCAATAATTCCCACAGTGTGGGTGCACAATAAATGTTTGATAACAACATTTTGAATTACTTTTTTCAGAATATGTTGTCTTGGCTGACCCCTCAATGAGCATGTGATGGAATCTATTATCTCTGAATTTGGTTTCCTTGAGCTTTACAACCCTTGGTTTGAAACTTTATTGTGATGGGAAATGAAGTTATGTTCACACACAAACTTGACAAATTAAACCACATTTTTATTATAGCTTAATTGGCACAAGGTTCACTGATGTTACAATTCACTTTTACAAAGGCTTGTAAATAGGAAAATACATTGACACACAAAAATATAATACTTCAATATCAAATTTAAACAAACGATTTCCAAAGAAAATACAGTTTATTTATTTCAATAATTAAAAGTGGTTCTTCTGTGTGTACGGAATCATGTATACATTTAATTGTACGTTTAAGGCCAATGGAATCTGTAGCTAATTACTTACTTGGTTCTTAAAAACTGAAATATGCAAAACTGTCTTATTTATTTTTAATTACAAAAATATGCCACATAAAATGTGCCCTGATATGTAGCTGTAAAATTATAATGTATTCCACTGAAGTCTTATGGCAAAGTTGGAAGGCACTGATGTATGATTACGACCCACCCTTGAAACATCTGAATCTTTTTTCCTCTCTGGAATATACAATTCAAATGCACAGGCTTCAATGACTTCTTTGGTATTTAAAAGACACCCTCATTTCAAGGATAGAAATACATAAAATCTTAGTAACTATCACTAAGTTTGTTATGGGAGAGTTGGAAGGGCAGTGGCAAAAAGCATGAGAAGCGCTCAATAAAAAAGCTGTTTGGAAATTATCATAGAAAAGTAATTATTTTCCATCATACTCATATTTTTATAATTACAGTTCTGTCAAACATTTGCTGCCACAAAATACATTTATTTTTATTCTTGATTTAAA
>NW_007729303.1:96743-97770 GCF_000696425.1 Galeopterus variegatus
GTAACTATCACTAAGTTTGTTATGGGAGAGTTGGAAGGGCAGTGGCAAAAAGCATGAGAAGCGCTCAATAAAAAAGCTGTTTGGAAATTATCATAGAAAAGTAATTATTTTCCATCATACTCATATTTTTATAATTACAGTTCTGTCAAACATTTGCTGCCACAAAATACATTTATTTTTATTCTTGATTTAAATTATAATGAGTGATATTTCTTCCTAAATAGCCATTAAACTCTTTGGAAAATTTAAGCCACTTTAATAAATAAGAATTTTCCCCTAAATGATCTTTGAACTTTATAAACAACTTCCATGAAGCATACTTTAAAACCACATTTAATTTGGTATAAAGACACTTTGGCAACACAGTAGCATGCATAATCTTGGCAAGAACCAGCAAGTACAATAGATGCCCATGATCTCAATGAAAAATACAGGCTAGAGAACACTTCAATTTTCTCATATTGAACTAGAGTACAAATGTGACCACTTAAATATAAACATCTAGCTTCCACCAAATAGCAAACAGACATTTTATGTAATTAAAAACTAATTCCTTCAATTCTACCAATGAAAAAATAATACAAGTTACAGATATCAATGATACAAAGCCTGATGGTGAAGACAAAAGATTAGTAGTTTATAAGCCAAGTGAAACTGCAGCCTGAGAATGCCATACCACCATTATAAATATGAAGAAAAAAGAAGCTAAATATTCACCAGTCACAAATAACTTCAGCATAAGCATTGGCTATGTTCAGATGCAGCCAACACATAGGCCGAGTACGAATGCATAGATCACTGTGACCTAAAGACATAAAATCCTTGACCCATCAATCAACCCTTCAGAGCAATGGAAATACAGTGGAAAGCCAAAAGCCCTACATCAGTTGCCCATAATACACTAAGCCACCCCTGTCCTCACACCTTCCTTTCCCACCAACAAAACAGTGAGTATATAATTGGTCGATCCAGTCTATCCAAGGTCTGTAGCTACAGCCATAATTTGTCCTATATTCATATTAAAAGG
>NW_007729303.1:99230-102285 GCF_000696425.1 Galeopterus variegatus
TAAAATAAAAATATACAAGATGACAAAAACATTTACCACCCCAGGGAAACTTAAAAAGTGAAAAAGACAACAAAATAAAATAATTCACACTTCATTCCCAATAGAGATGCAAACTGGAAATTTTAGACATTTAAAAAGACCAAGTTCTCTTTCTTTTTCTTTTAAGGGAGTATATTTACACAATATATATTTTAGTAACATTTATAGAATTAAGACTTCTTTGGTTTAAGAGTTTAAAACTTGATTCTTGGCATTAAAAACTATTTAAATTTTTCTACATGAAGAGTAAAACTTGAAAACTTTTAGAAGAAAATCTGAGGCTATCTTTATGACATTTGGATAAGGAAGGATTCTTAAAGTAGTTATAAAAGCTCAAACCACAGAGAACATGTTTCATAATTTTAATAATATTAAAATTTTAAATTTTGGTGCCACAACATATTTATGACGTTAAAAGATAAACTACAGACCAAAATAAATGGTTGTGCTGCATATAACTGACAAATGGGTTAGCATCCAAAAAAACACAAATAATTTCTGAAATTAATTAATATAATAAACAAAATAATACAAAAATAGACAAAGGATAAGTAAACAGGAAATTCTCAAAAAGAAACAACATTTATGGAAAAACATTCAACCTCACCGAAAAGAAGGGAATGCAAACTAAAATAAGGGCACATTAACTCACACCCATCAGATTAGCAAAAATATAAAAATCTCCCAATACCAAGTGTTGTCAAGGATGCAGGAAAAGCAGAACTTGCATTTACTGCTGGTGCAAGTATAAATTGTTATAACTGCTTTGGAAAACAATGTGGTGATATCTGGTAAAGCTGAAAATGTGCATGCACTATGACCCAGCAACACCACTCCCAGGTGTAAGTCTAAAGAACAGCCAAGGCATGTTGATGTGCAGTCAATGAGTTACAAGTATACCTGATATATTATTGATCTCTCAGTCCTCGGGGCAACTGAGAAGAGCCTAGAGCAGCCAGGGTCCCTGAACCAGTCCCCTTGAACCTTGAGCAGTGTTGTCCATTTATCCGAGTGAGCTGTACAATATTATTTTCTATGTGTGCCATGCTGTGATAAATACTAAGAAGCTAAATATTATCCAATAGAACTTTCCATGATGAAATTTTCTATATCTATGTTGTCTAGTACAGTAACCATTAGCCACATGTAGCTATTGGGCACTTAAAATGTGGCTAATGCAAGCAAGGACCTAAATTTTCCGTTTTAATTAATTTTAATTTAAACAGCTGCATGTGACTAGTGGCTATCGTACTAGACAAGGCATCCTAGAGAAACTCTCATATATGTACACGTGACATCACCTAATAAAATATTTATTGTAGTACTATATGTAATAGTGAAAGTTTTAATCTAATATCCATCGAAAAGTACATAGATAAAGTGTGATATTTTCATACAGTGGAATATTATATAATGGTTAAGATGTATCAACATGGCAAAAATCCCCAAAATTAAATGTTGAATAAAAAAATGCTGCATGATATGAGATCATTTGTATAAAGTAAGGAACACATAATTGTACATCAATATGAAAACATACCTATGTAGTAAAAGTATAACTTCTTAGAATAGAAATGTGTAATTTGGAATGTTTTTAGCTGAAAGTAACAAATTCTGGCTCAAATTGGCATAAGACACAAGTGGCAATTTATTATCTTGCATAATGAGTCCAGAAGTAGAGTGTTTTCTGTGTTGATTAATTCAATTGCTGAACAATATAAACAAAGGACCTGTATTCATCCTGTCTTTCTGTTCCGCCATCCTCAGTTTGTCTGCTTCGTCCACAGTCTGACTCCCTTCTGACAACAGAGGCCAGGAAATTCCAGGCATCACATCTCAGCACACCAAAGTTCCAAGGAAGGAAGGACTCTCTGCTCCTGTGTATCTCTCTCAGGGGAGAGGAGATCGTTCCCAGAAATCCCCTCATGGGTAGACTTTCCCTCATGTCTCGTTGGTCAAAACTATCACATTCCAATGCCTAAACCAGACCCTACCAAGAGGAATGCTTCCACCATAATTAGCTTAAACCAATTGGTCTGGCTGGGCCTCTCCTAAATAGCAAGTCCTTTTAAAGTAGAGTAGATACCCAAAGAAAGTTGGGATTCTATGAAGAAGAATCTAGACAACCTACAATGTCTGCATAGGAGGCAGAACCGTGACTTCCTCTGAGGAGGTAAGAGGAGAATGGAATTAGTGAGGAGTATAAAAGGGGCTTCAACGGTATCTGTAAGAAAATTTTTCTTAAAGCAGGCCTGTGGTGAGGAAGATCAAGAGAAGTTAAATGGTCTCTTCAATGTCATTCAGCTAATAAATGACAGAGAAATAAAACTGGACTGTTCCTATTTTCCCATACAAGTCCTCATATACCATACTACCCCTTGTTAAACAAAATAATAAAGCAGGCCTGTGGTGAGGAAGATCAAGAGAAGTTAAATGGTCTCTTCAATGTCATTCAGTTAATAAATGACAGAGAAATAAAACTGGGCTGTTCCTATTTTCCCATACAAGTCCTCATATACCATACTACCCCTTGTTAAACAAAATAGGAAATGTCCTCTCACTGTTTAGTTCGTAGAATACTGATTTCCAAAACAACTAACTAGAAGGAGAAAACTTAATTGAATTCAACTTTTGGAACATGCTATTTTATAAAATGAATTTTCTGGACTGTAACTTATGTTTTTCAGGTTTTCCTCTTTTTATGCTTCAGGGATTTCTTTTATATTTTCTTTACAATGTTCTGGTTTGTCCGGATTGAAACAAGATTTAAAAGTGAAGGAAAAATTAAAAACAATTATTTCCTGAGCTACCCAATGCTATGTGTTTTGCATGCACAATCACACTAAATATAACCACTGTTGTATTCAGGTATACAATATTTCCATTTCACAAATGATTAAACCAAGGCTCAAAAAGATTAAGTAAATTGACCAATTTCACAATGCTGGAAAGTAGTAGAGTTAGGACTTAAATCCACAGCTGTTTGATTCCAGTGTAACCAGCTTACCCATAGGCT
>NW_007729303.1:102608-104147 GCF_000696425.1 Galeopterus variegatus
TTATTTATTGTTTCTTGGCTGGTAGCAGCTTCCACATGAGAGCTTTTGTAGGTTTTTAATGCTTTTACAGATCTTTTCAGAACTGCCCAACTTCTGATATCACTAAGAAGCACTCTTAGGGCATACATATGTAGGAACGTAAGCCTATTTCTCCATTATGATTCCTCATGATGTTGTCTTATTGTCGCACAATTCCTCCAGAAGCTAACAGGCCTTGCCACTGAACTTCTGCAATTCTCTCCTGTTTTAGCATAGCTATTAAAAACTACTTGAGGGATGATCACCTCATTTGAGCATTTATCTACCCATCAGTGAGTTCTGCAAGACATGGATGCTCCATTGATTCGACCAGTCCATGTTCTATTACCCCTTCATTTGCTGACTTGAAAATATCTTAATCAGAGAAGAGTTTTTTGGACAAATTACATGGTCTTAGCAGTTTTTAAATCTCCTGCCTGACAGCCGCTTTAGTGACTCTCAGTCTTTATTCCTCCATCTTCATCTGTCACCTTGTCCACAAAATATAGTGCATCTAAATAAAGATAGTGCATCTATCCCCCTCCCCCCATCACATGCATTATTTGACTAACAGCTGTGAACAGGGCATCATTTGTGATTGGGTTCAATAAATTTTTATATATTGAGTATCTATGATATTATTGAGCTAAATCCAGAGGACAGTTTGTAATGCTGCCATTGTTACGGGAATAGAATTTTGGATTGAAAATTCTCAGAACATAATTCCTTACATTTTCTTCATTATGATCTTTTTCAATTATACCCATGAAGAATCAGTTAACATCTACAGAACATTCTTAAACTTAAGGAGAGGGCTTGACTATTCTATCACCATTTAGAAATGTATTACATGGAAAAGCAACTGAAAAACTCACACACATGCCCAAGAATAAATTGGAAATACCAAAAAAAAAAAAAGTAGTTGAGCAGTAAACTTCCTTTAAATACTAATTCACAATAATGTACAACTAATTTTTAAAATTCCTTCAAGCTCAATTATAAATATTTTTCCAAATCTAGAGTCCTCAACCAAATCTTCATTAAGCTGTTTCTACTCTCCATAGTTTCTCCCCTCTCAGTTCCTCAAAATTATATCGTGGTCATTTTTGAAGCATAAGTGAGAAAACATAATTGAAAGTACTTTGAAAACTATAAAACTTATGCATGGAAATTATGAAGGTATGGGACAATGGTTAAGAGCCATAACCCCTAGAGCCGGGCTGCCTGTATTCAAATCCTGTAATTGTACTGCATGTCACCGACTATGTAACTCTGGCAAGCTATTAACCTCCATGACTCAAGTCTCATCTGTAATACCAAATAACATCAGTATCTTCTCGTAAGGATTAAATGAGTTAATGTTTAAAGCACTTAGATAAGAACCTGACTTGATAAATGTTTATTTCCAACACAAAGTTTATTTGTAATTTTGTTGTTTAAAACTCAGAATACAGGGGCCGGCCCGGTGGCGCACTGGATAAGTGCGCTGCTTGGGAGGCACGGCGGCGCTCCCGCCCGAGG
>NW_007729303.1:104547-106434 GCF_000696425.1 Galeopterus variegatus
GGCAACACTGAGGGTTGCGATCCGTTGCCGGACACGGAAAAAGACAAAAGACAAAAAAAACTCAGAATACATCATTCCCAAAGAAACAATGTCACTGAATCATGGAAAACCATAGCTCCAAGAGACCTTAGCAACATTGTAAACATTAAATTCCCAGAGTAGCCCACAAATATTGGTTTAATCCACACCGTAGCTGATCTGTAAAATCTACAGTACTGCTCTATTCTCGTGCTTCCCTACACCAGGGGTGACTCACTCAAATCTGTCTTAACTAAAGCATTTGCCTCCCTCACTCCTTATTAAACCCCTCACTCCCCAAGTGGTCTTCACTAAATGCTGGGAGAAAATGGATGTTACTTTACTGATTGATACCAAGGTTCACACGCTGATGCTTCTAGCAGAGCTATGAGCTATTATCCAATGATTATTAACTTAAGCAAGCATTTAATTGGTAGAGTTTCAAGGTATAGGAGCTATTAATTTTTAAGTCACTCATATTAAAAGATGTGCAATATTAGCAAGGCATAGTTTGGATTTGTAACTCCAAATTCAAGTAAAAAACCTCTTTTATATTTCAATTAAAAGTATATTTTCCTGATATTTGTGAACCTCCAGGTCATATGACCAGGAGTGAGATTAACAACTTTAAAATCTTTAAACTAATCATTCAGAGTTTTCCAAGTCATCAGGGCTTTTGTTTTTACAGGAATAAATGCATGCTAGAATTCATTCCACTCCACTGAGCTCTTTGAGCTACCAGAGGAAAAGCAAATTAGATGAGATTCACGGAGAAGACCCTGAATTAAGACTTTCCTTTCATTAGAAAATGATGTCTAGGGACAGAAATGTGCCTTGTTCTAACATTTGAAACTTGGACTGTGCAGCCAACCCTACAGGCATAAAAAGTCAAGTGGATGGACTTAGAAATATTTTTTATGTCTATATATTCTTACAGAGATCCGAACCCTTGACCTTGGTGTTATCAGCAGCACATTCTACCCAAGTGAGCTACCTAGCCAGACCTACCTAAATACTTTTATTGAATGTGTGATAAATTTTTAAAAGCAATATAAAAATACCTCAAAGTCTGGCATTGGGGAAGAAAGTGAGGATAAAGGAAGAAATAAAGTATAGCTCTTAAGATTCTCAGTTCTAGAGCCAACTACTCATATCCCACTTCCAGCTCTGGCACCTCTGCTTCCATATCTGTAAAGGTGAGCCACAGTGGTTCACAGGTTCATGGTAAGGAGGAAATGAGATAATACATGAAAAATGCTTAGCACAAGCCTAGCACCCAGCAAGTGCTCAATAAATGTTACTGTAAGGGAATTTTTTCTTCTCTCAAAAATATTCTACTTTTCCTAAAACTTATTAGGCAAAAATTTAGTACAATTAGCAGAGATTGATATTGTTCTTTCTGTCCACGTGGTGGTGCTAATGTAGCATTACCATGGAGCAGTATTGCCCAAGGTATGAAAAAATTCTGTGCCACTGATCGTGATATCAGTCTGTAAATGGCCACCCAACAGCCATTTGGAGTACATGCAGAAAACTAATTTTAATGCGCTTTTTAAAAATACATTAAGGACAAATTTTTAAATTAAAAAATTAAATGAACAAAATGATAAACAGATTCAAATTCATGAGGGGGCATGATAATTTGCAGTTTTTCACCAAGATACCCATATCTCACTATGTCATTGGTCAGAACCCACATCCAGATGATTTCTTTTCCATTACTTATTCCCACAAAACTAGAGGCTCCTAAGACCCAGTTAGAGTTTGCCAGAAATGACAACAAGCGTGTTTGATGGTTCTATGAAATGGTTCTGGGTATTTGGCTCACATGTGGATCTAGAAATTATGGAGAAATTTCTCACTAACATG
>NW_007729303.1:106898-108068 GCF_000696425.1 Galeopterus variegatus
GTTCTGGGTATTTGGCTCACATGTGGATCTAGAAATTATGGAGAAATTTCTCACTAACATGGAAGTGAGTCACTACTTTTCATAGTCTGTTGGATACCAAACGAACAACATTTATAGGAAAGGGCTGCTATGCTGACTGTTTGAAACTGGGAGGATGTGGCAAATCTAGATCCTTTCCTGAGTTGAATGGGGCTCTGCAAATTAGTCTTGTATGTTTGGTTGTGGCTTATTTGTGTGGTTTTTAAACATGCTCAATGATACATCACTAATTTATTTCTCAGATCAAGAAAGGATGTTATCAAATTTGCAAAGAATAAAACTGTCAGAGATCAAGGTATTCATCTAGTACAGGCTAGGTGAGAGACACTGAGCATTCCGCTGAGCTAAGCCACTTGAAATCCCAGAAATGGTCTGTACTGACATTATTAATGTTGTAAATGTTTTTAACTCCTCTTTCATTCCAGAAAGCTTTCCACACCTTTCTATCACTAGCCATCAGCCTTCAGTGGGGAAAAAGGCACCTTAAATGTGTTGTCCATTTCTTTGCACAGCACACAAAATACATACATTCCGTTGTCATGCTTTGGTCATATTCACAATTTTCTCTATTTCCCCCAATTCCAAATCAAGAACACTTATTATAATCACCAGCTATCCTCTGTGAATAAAGCAATGTGGACAGGCATCTCAGTGCAACCATTTTTACTCAAAGAGTAAAGTCCTTGTCTACTCCCTCAGTACCAGTTTCAGTGTCCCTTCCCAGTCTGTATTATAGCTGCTGTAATTAACTGTGCAGGATAAAAATCCTCCTCTCTTTAGCATGGATTTTCCAATGATGGGTCATTGAGCACATTTCCCTCATCCATGCGTGGCACAAGAAGAAAACTGTTCATATACATTCCTTTAATGCATGTGCAACCAATGAAAAATGTTATAATTACTAAGAATAAACAAGATTTCTGTGAAAATAATCATTAAACTTATATGCCAAATTTGTGAAATGCATGTGAATTAAATTCCTCCATCATATTTTCCTCTGAAAATGCCAAACAGCCTACAGAACTGCACTTCGTGCTTCCAAAATCCTAAGGGAATTCTGTTTTCTTCCCTTTCCCCTCTTTTCCAAGAGTTTCAATTATTCTTATCTGATAATCCCTGTCTTTTTTTTTT
>NW_007729303.1:109392-111571 GCF_000696425.1 Galeopterus variegatus
CTAAATTGCTGCTTTTCTCATTCCCTAGGGAAGGCTTTTTGTGCAGCTCAGGGTTTAGTGGATGACCTTATAGGTACTTCCAGCTCGCCAGAGACCCGGCGCACCTGAGCTTTGTAGAAACTCTGATCTGGGCCTGAGTTTTTTCATCAAACTGCACCCCGTGCAATTCTGCATTCCCAACCAGTCTCCTCTGAGTGGTCCTGCACTGATTGGGGGGCAGATCGGCTGTCCTTGCTGTGTCCCAGTGTTCTCCTGGTGGGCCTGTCTCCCCCACCGCCTGTGCTCCAAACACTTCCCATGGGATGAGCCCTACCCCCGTCCCTTGTGATGATTCACTGGCTTCTGAATGGCTCCCCTTTTACAGCTGTTCTGGTTCCTTGCTCCTGCGTGGCTCCATGGGAACCCTATTAGGGGTCTTGCTGTCCTGGGGGCCACCAAGGCCCTCTTCTCCCCTGCTGCCTCCATGCAACTCCATCCAAAGGGCACAGCTGCGGCTTCTGCTGGCTCATGCTCCATGCACTCAGCAGTTCCAGCCTTAAAGCAGCTGCAGCCCAAAACACTCTGAGCAGTTTTTTTCTTTCTCTCATTGTGGCTTCTCCCGCCTTCACGCACTCTGTAGGTCTCTCCTCCTCTTCCCCTGAGCTCCAGTGGCCCCAGCTTGGCTGCTGTTACATTTTTATAGTTGTAAGTTGGTTGATTTGTGAGAGAGAGTGATGCTGGGGATTGTCTATTCCACCATCTTGATCAGAACTCCTGTCTTCTTATTTTAACTCAACTTGAAAACTAGAGATTGAACCCCTATTAAATACTCCACAGACATTGTGAGCTGGGCACAAAATGTGAAAAAGACATTGTGAGCTGGGCACAAAAGGCGAAAGATGGTCCCCACATTCCTCAGAAACCAGATATGACAGGAGGCGATGTCAGGCTCTCTGACACCAGGCAGCTGTAGAATCCTGAGAACTGGAACACAGGAAACAAGCAAAGGGCTGAAGCAGCCCAGAGGTGTCAAAGTCAATCCTGATTCTTCCCCAGTACTTGAGAATATACCTGTTTGATCTAGCTGACTTCTCTAACTGCACTATTTCTGGGTATTTACATATTTCTCAAAACATGGTCTAGCTCTGTGGTTAATTGCTTCATCGTTCACTTCCTCCTTACCGCCTTGCAACACAGCTCCCAGCTTCGACACTTAGTAGTCTCTGTGGTATCTGATCTCTCCTTGTTTCTTGTCCACTGCGTTACATGCATGCCTCTTGAGAGGAGGGGGCATATCAGAACCACCTGTGGGGCTTTGTCAACTCCACCTCAGAATCACCTGTCAGTGGTTCTCGACCACTACACATGAAAGTCACGTGGAAAACTTTTAAAGGCACCAGTGCCCAGGCTTTGTAATATGTCAGCTTGGCTAGGATAAACAACATTTCCCAGAATTCCCCCTTCTGGTTAGGGGGGACCACAGGAGAGACTGAGGGTGGGGAGAGAGAGGGGAGTGAGGCAGCAGCCATTTTATAGCTCTCATATGCTGTGGTTTATCTACTGGCTCCTCTTGTTGGCATAAACCAGCAACGAGACCTGCCCCTGATCCACCCTCCCCCAGATCCTCCTTCACCTGCTCAGACTGCTAGACCAGGTGTATGTGCTTAGCCCTTTGACAAAGGGCCTTGGTTTCCGCAGGACACCAACACCATCCAGGTCACAAGAAACAAGAACTGACATGAGTTTCAGTTCATCATTGTGGGTCCCAGCTGATCCTCTATTTTTACACCCATCTCCCACTTTACATCCATTTTCTCTTCCTGACTGCCTGTCGTGTGGACTTCAAGCTTCAGACACAGACAACAACTTGCAGAGACTGCTTGGCCCACTCGCACAATTGCATATGGTCAAATCCCTGTAACAGATCAATTTCATATATAGGTATACTTCTCCAGTCAAACCCTGCCTGATAAAATCCTCCAGGCCAATTATGTCAGAAGCTCGGAAATGAGGCCCAGACGTGAGTAGGTGTTGAAAGCTGCCCAGGTGATTCTAACATGGTTAAACACCATCTACCCCAGAGTGAAAACCTTCATATCCAGTTGCAAATCCTTGCCAGAATAAGCCAGTGTGGTTGAAAGGAATCCCCCGGTGAGCTAGAATTGAGAAAGATGTAAAGTTCTGTTCTGCCCCACCCTAT
>NW_007729303.1:111678-124822 GCF_000696425.1 Galeopterus variegatus
ACATCCATTTTCTCTTCCTGACTGCCTGTCGTGTGGACTTCAAGCTTCAGACACAGACAACAACTTGCAGAGACTGCTTGGCCCACTCGCACAATTGCATATGGTCAAATCCCTGTAACAGATCAATTTCATATATAGGTATACTTCTCCAGTCAAACCCTGCCTGATAAAATCCTCCAGGCCAATTATGTCAGAAGCTCGGAAATGAGGCCCAGACGTGAGTAGGTGTTGAAAGCTGCCCAGGTGATTCTAACATGGTTAAACACCATCTACCCCAGAGTGAAAACCTTCATATCCAGTTGCAAATCCTTGCCAGAATAAGCCAGTGTGGTTGAAAGGAATCCCCCGGTGAGCTAGAATTGAGAAAGATGTAAAGTTCTGTTCTGCCCCACCCTATGTGTTTTCTCTGATTTACTCTTCCTTTTTCTTTTCCACAAATCCAGCCTCTCACCACCTCACACATCACTTCTATCTCCCTGTATGTAGTCTTTCCTCCCTCTATTTTTCCCCACCTATAGCCCCCAGACTGATCTTGAAAAGTATGCATGACATCCCTCCATGCTCAAAGGCTTTCAGCAACTCCCTGTCACCCAGGAATCGAATCTAATCTCCTTAGCTGGTATTCAAAGTTCTTCAGAGTCTGGCTTCTTCCCACCTGGCCAACTTATCCCTCCACTCCCTTCCCAGTGAAAACACCATCCTTGAGTGTTTCTGAACCTCCATCAACCCAAGGAAGAACAAAGCAGTGGTCACACAATGAAAAGGGAAAAGCCCTCCCCTGGTGTCCTTGGAGTCTGCCTAACCACCAAGGCCACAAGCTGGGTTATTTCCTATCATACCACACCATCTCTATCCCCCTCTCCTCCCTTCTCAACCCTGCTTGCTGCTGTCCACTTTTAATAGTAAGGGTTTGAACTTACATTTGAGTTCTCATTGTATTAGAGGTAAAAAGTAAAGTACAAATTCATTTGTATAAGTGCCCTTGACACTTTAATACTTTAAAAAGCAGCAGCTGACTCCTTTCATGTCCAATTCACGCTGCTTCTACTATAATCCTATTCCTAGAACTCAAGGAGAAAGACAGTATCCTGCTGACCCTCTACCACAAAAACATAGCCTAAACCAAGGGGGATCTTCACACTCCTCTCCCATCACAGAAATTTCAAAACCAGCACCTGGTCTGCAATACCCAATAAGGCCTTCTTGTATGCTAGAGCCCTCTACGACAGTGTATGAACTGGCTTTGAATGGTCCTTGCTGAACATAAAGGATTTCCTTATCCCAGAAGTGTCCTGTTTGCATCTTGGAAAGAAGGCTTTACACAGTTAGCACATTTGCATGTATAGCTGCCTTTCTGCAAATGCCAAGCAATTGAGAAAATAGATCCAGAGCACTGAAGGATGCCCTCAGCCCATGCTTTTTCTATGGCTCCCACTATCACATACTATTAATATGAAAAGTAGATCATTTGACACCTCCCAAGGCCCGCAGCTCAGTTTTTTAAAAATTTTTCACATTTGTCTTTTTTATTACTCATTCATGTGCTAATGTTTATATTGAAAATGTGTTCTTTAGATTTCTCCACAGAAATACTCACCCATATTTCTCTGCAAGTCCTCTGGCTTCCTCCTCTTTTACTACTCTCTGGTCTTCCAGATCACTCTTATTTCCACATAACACTATATCTGGGTTTTCACAATATGCATGCATTTGTAGCTGGCCTATTAATATAAGAAAGTTTATTATATGTAAATAGATCATACAATAAAAAACTGTATGATCAATGGAGAATACATACAAAAGTGCTTTGAAAACTGTAAATGTAAACACAATATAAGGAAACGATATAATGCTTTCAAAGCATCAATAATCCAATCTGTAAAACAATGAATGGGGAAGAAACGTAAAACTACTCCTGTCCTTAAGCACTTACCCAAGTTTATTAATATCACAGAGTGACGGGAGAATGTAGTAACCCTCAAAAGTGTGAGTGCTCCCCAACACACGAAATACCTGACTGTCCTTCATTTGAAAAGAAACTTGAAGGATTTCCTAATTACTTATTTCTTTTGGCAGCTGGCCAACACGAGAATCTGAACCCTTGACTTTGGCATTGCAAGGCTCTGCTCTAACCACCTGAGCTAACCAGCCAGCCCTTTACTGCTACTCTTAAAGCTCTGTTTTTCATATATATTCTCTCATTTTTCATACATACTCTCTCCTTAGCAATGACATTTTTAAAAGAATTGTCTTCCTATCAACTAACCTATTTCTATCTAAAATATTTTTCACATTTTTCTATTATCCAAGGGCAGAATCAACTCATTTAAAACAAATGAGATATAGGATTTAATGAGAAAAGACCCAGAATAAATAGTAAATGATTCTATCACCAGAACTAAGAGAGACTAAAATTCTTACTCTACAGCTTTTATTTCTTTTCACCTGAAAGCCTGTAAATTGTCATAATTATAAAAAGCAATTTAATCAAACCAAAAGAGCTTTAACTAAGCTAAATAGTTTAACTACTGAAAAAAAAAATCCTCATATTTGTTACTCATTGCACCCCAGAATGAAATTAAAGCAACCTAAACTTTCACAGTAAGACTTCAAAGTTTATGGCCTAATTTATTTTTTATTAGTTAACCAGAAAAGTATTGACATTTTAGTTCCTCATTATGAAATTGTCTTCATCATAGCTTATCAAGAGAAAGTCAAGTTGGTGAGCATTTCCTGAGTATTAACACATGTCTGATACATTGCATGGAGTTTTGGGACACTGTCCTTTGACCGCAAGGGGCAACTTGGGTAACAAGCCCTCCATAGGCAAGACGAAACCATGAACCATTTCCAGTAGAAGCTATGTCCTTTCTTTCCTGTCAGTTGTTACACGTGTTGTTCCCACACTCTTGAATACCCAACCACAACCTTCCTTCAAAACTTGCTTTGTGGTTACCTCTAACATGAAAAGTTTCTGGTCTCCAGAGTGGCTCTGTGCTCTGTTAACACCTTATATGTATGTTCAACGTTGTGGCTGCGAGCACGGACTTAAGACCCAGTATGCCTAGGGTTGAACCATGGCTCTGCCATTTACTAGTTGTGTGACCCTGAGGAAGTTATTTGACCACCTAAGTTTTCCTATCTGTAAATAGTGATAATGACAGCACTTACTTCATAGGGTCAAGGTGAGAATTAAATGAGTTAATTCAGTGATTCTCCAAGTAAGGTCTGTGGACCAGCAGTCTTAGCATCACCTGAGAACTTGACCTGCTGAATTAGGAATGCTGGGGGTGGGGCCAGTGATCTGTGCTTTAACAAGCCCTCCAGGTGATTCAGATAAACTATCACATCCGAGAACCACTAACTGCATATATTGAAGCATTTATAAGAGCTATGAAAGTATTACCAGTAATGATGGTTAATAATGTTTATTTTGGGAAGTCTAGGGGGTGTGATATTGGTGATTTTCTACAAAGATTGTGAATTACTTACATAAAAAGTAAATTAGTTATTTGTAAAATCTCACTAAGGAAAAGAGCTTATATGTATATAACTATAGAATAAGATGGTACGTGATAAAGATCTTTTAAATGGTGCAAAATGTAACAGGAGTTAAGAGGACAGGAAAAAATCTAATCCAACTAAAGTTATCACAGAAAATTTCACAAAGGTCATTTTTTGCCAGGTGTTAAAAACTAAGCAGGACTCTAATCAGATACTTAAAGATTTAACTTCTCTAGGCTTCTATTTTCTCATCTATAAAATGGGGACAAGAGTCCCCTCTGTTGAATAGACTTATTAGGAGATTACATGTAAAGTGCTGCCTTGTATCTGGAGCATGGGAAGCAGTCAACAAATCAAAGTTAACGTTACTAGGAAAAGCAGAATATTTCAGTTATCTTTGCCCCGAAGTAAAAAACCTTGCTCCTTTAGACAGCATGTGAACTAGGAACTCCTCCAAAAACAACTCATAACAGCAGTAGAACATAAGGGCAATCTGTTTCTGGGAGTGGGGATTAGGGGCAGGGAAACAATAACACTTACTTATCCAGTTCCTGACATTGAGGAAACTTTGCTCATTTGTCAAATCAAAAAGTAGAAGAAAACCCATCGCATCTCTGAAGAACGCTGTTGTCAAGCTACGAAACCTAGGAATGTAAAAGCAGATCAGTCACCTAAACCATGGCCCCACTCCTGAAATATAAAGCTACCAGCAATGCCTTCAGCTTTCTTAATAATAACAAAATATATGACGATATTCCAAAATTATTTATCACTTACATAAGTTTATGTGTTAACAGACCATGTAATTTGACAACCCCGCCTGCTGAACATGGATAAGAACTAACTCGTGATCTTAGTCTCAGCCAAGAATTTATTGTACATTGAGTTAATTAGGTCAGAAGCAATGGTGCTTACTGTGTATGTTTTCCTTCTGTGAAACTTGACTTGACATTACAATGTGTTCCATGATCTTTTAATTTCAGTCTCTACAGAAATCTCTTATCACTGATAACCATTTCTTTGGCTTTAAGATGGGAACAGTACTCAGACCCTATTCTTTCTTAATACTCTGCCTTCCAAGGCTTTATTCTACTGTCTCCTCTCTCTCTCTCTCTCTCTCTCTCTCTCTGACAGTTTCTTCTCACATTGCCTATACACAAAGTCTGTGACTATAGACAGGCTCCAGAGAAGAAAATATTGGTATGAATTTGTCATCTAATCAGCAATATTAGCTTTTTCTCAAATATTTGTGATAAATGTTTTTACAAAAAGAGTCTTTATCTTTTACAGATGCATACCAAAACAGTTACAAATGAAATATAAAGTCTGGAATTTGCTTTCAAATAATAATGAAGAGGGCTGAGAAGTGATAAGGACATACATGAAATAAGATTGACCACAACTTGCTAATTGTTGAAACTGAGTAACGGGTACATGGATTCATTATACTATCCTCTCTATTTTTGAATATGCTTGAAGTTTTCCATAATAAAAAGTTAAAAGTTGGGCCGGCCCAGTGGCGCACTGGAGAGTGCGCCGCTTGGGAGCGTGGCGGCACTCCCGCCGAGGGTTTGGATCCCATGTGGAGACCGGTTCCCGCTCACTGGCTGAGCGCGTGCGGGTGCAACACCAAGGGTTGCGATCCCATTGCCGGTTCCCTGTACAGGCGCAACACCGAGGGTTGCGATCCCATTACCGGTCAGTANATATATATTCTCTCATTTTTCATACATACTCTCTCCTTAGCAATGACATTTTTAAAAGAATTGTCTTCCTATCAACTAACCTATTTCTATCTAAAATATTTTTCACATTTTTCTATTATCCAAGGGCAGAATCAACTCATTTAAAACAAATGAGATATAGGATTTAATGAGGAGAAAAGACCCAGAATAAATAGTAAATGATTCTATCACCAGAACTAAGAGAGACTAAAATTCTTACTCTACAGCTTTTATTTCTTTTCACCTGAAAGCCTGTAAATTGTCATAATTATAAAAAGCAATTTAATCAAACCAAAAGAGCTTTAACTAAGCTAAATAGTTTAACTACTGAAAAAAAAAATCCTCATATTTGTTACTCATTGCACCCCAGAATGAAATTAAAGCAACCTAAACTTTCACAGTAAGACTTCAAAGTTTATGGCCTAATTTATTTTTTATTAGTTAACCAGAAAAGTATTGACATTTTAGTTCCTCATTATGAAATTGTCTTCATCATAGCTTATCAAGAGAAAGTCAAGTTGGTGAGCATTTCCTGAGTATTAACACATGTCTGATACATTGCATGGAGTTTTGGGACACTGTCCTTTGACCGCAAGGGGCAACTTGGGTAACAAGCCCTCCATAGGCAAGACGAAACCATGAACCATTTCCAGTAGAAGCTATGTCCTTTCTTTCCTGTCAGTTGTTACACGTGTTGTTCCCACACTCTTGAATACCCAACCACAACCTTCCTTCAAAACTTGCTTTGTGGTTACCTCTAACATGAAAAGTTTCTGGTCTCCAGAGTGGCTCTGTGCTCTGTTAACACCTTATATGTATGTTCAACGTTGTGGCTGCGAGCACGGACTTAAGACCCAGTATGCCTAGGGTTGAACCATGGCTCTGCCATTTACTAGTTGTGTGACCCTGAGGAAGTTATTTGACCACCTAAGTTTTCCTATCTGTAAATAGTGATAATGACAGCACTTACTTCATAGGGTCAAGGTGAGAATTAAATGAGTTAATTCAGTGATTCTCCAAGTAAGGTCTGTGGACCAGCAGTCTTAGCATCACCTGAGAACTTGACCTGCTGAATTAGGAATGCTGGGGGTGGGGCCAGTGATCTGTGCTTTAACAAGCCCTCCAGGTGATTCAGATAAACTATCACATCCGAGAACCACTAACTGCATATATTGAAGCATTTATAAGAGCTATGAAAGTATTACCAGTAATGATGGTTAATAATGTTTATTTTGGGAAGTCTAGGGGGTGTGATATTGGTGATTTTCTACAAAGATTGTGAATTACTTACATAAAAAGTAAATTAGTTATTTGTAAAATCTCACTAAGGAAAAGAGCTTATATGTATATAACTATAGAATAAGATGGTACGTGATAAAGATCTTTTAAATGGTGCAAAATGTAACAGGAGTTAAGAGGACAGGAAAAAATCTAATCCAACTAAAGTTATCACAGAAAATTTCACAAAGGTCATTTTTTGCCAGGTGTTAAAAACTAAGCAGGACTCTAATCAGATACTTAAAGATTTAACTTCTCTAGGCTTCTATTTTCTCATCTATAAAATGGGGACAAGAGTCCCCTCTGTTGAATAGACTTATTAGGAGATTACATGTAAAGTGCTGCCTTGTATCTGGAGCATGGGAAGCAGTCAACAAATCAAAGTTAACGTTACTAGGAAAAGCAGAATATTTCAGTTATCTTTGCCCCGAAGTAAAAAACCTTGCTCCTTTAGACAGCATGTGAACTAGGAACTCCTCCAAAAACAACTCATAACAGCAGTAGAACATAAGGGCAATCTGTTTCTGGGAGTGGGGATTAGGGGCAGGGAAACAATAACACTTACTTATCCAGTTCCTGACATTGAGGAAACTTTGCTCATTTGTCAAATCAAAAAGTAGAAGAAAACCCATCGCATCTCTGAAGAACGCTGTTGTCAAGCTACGAAACCTAGGAATGTAAAAGCAGATCAGTCACCTAAACCATGGCCCCACTCCTGAAATATAAAGCTACCAGCAATGCCTTCAGCTTTCTTAATAATAACAAAATATATGACGATATTCCAAAATTATTTATCACTTACATAAGTTTATGTGTTAACAGACCATGTAATTTGACAACCCCGCCTGCTGAACATGGATAAGAACTAACTCGTGATCTTAGTCTCAGCCAAGAATTTATTGTACATTGAGTTAATTAGGTCAGAAGCAATGGTGCTTACTGTGTATGTTTTCCTTCTGTGAAACTTGACTTGACATTACAATGTGTTCCATGATCTTTTAATTTCAGTCTCTACAGAAATCTCTTATCACTGATAACCATTTCTTTGGCTTTAAGATGGGAACAGTACTCAGACCCTATTCTTTCTTAATACTCTGCCTTCCAAGGCTTTATTCTACTGTCTCCTCTCTCTCTCTCTCTCTCTCTCTCTCTCTGACAGTTTCTTCTCACATTGCCTATACACAAAGTCTGTGACTATAGACAGGCTCCAGAGAAGAAAATATTGGTATGAATTTGTCATCTAATCAGCAATATTAGGTTTTTCTCAAATATTTGTGATAAATGTTTTTACAAAAAGAGTCTTTATCTTTTACAGATGCATACCAAAACAGTTACAAATGAAATATAAATATAGACAGGCTCCAGAGAAGAAAATATTGGTATGAATTTGTCATCTAATCAGCAATATTAGCTTTTTCTCAAATATTTGTGATAAATGTTTTTACAAAAAGAGTCTTTATCTTTTACAGATGCATACCAAAACAGTTACAAATGAAATATAAAGTCTGGAATTTGCTTTCAAATAATAATGAAGAGGGCTGAGAAGTGATAAGGACATACATGAAATAAGATTGACCACAACTTGCTAATTGTTGAAACTGAGTAACGGGTACATGGATTCATTATACTATCCTCTCTATTTTTGAATATGCTTGAAGTTTTCCATAATAAAAAGTTAAAAGTTGGGCCGGCCCAGTGGCGCACTGGAGAGTGCGCCGCTTGGGAGCGTGGCGGCACTCCCGCCGAGGGTTTGGATCCCATGTGGAGACCGGTTCCCGCGCACTGGCTGAGCGCGTGCGGGTGCAACACCAAGGGTTGCGATCCCATTGCCGGTTCCCTGTACAGGCGCAACACTGAGGGTTGCGATCCTGTTACCGGTCAGTAAAAAAGACAAAAAAGAAAAAAAAAAAAAGTTAAAAGCAAAATCCTTCAAGGTAGCTGTGAGAGAAAACAGAGGCTGTAAGTAACTTAAAAAATCTTTATATCAAGATTTCCTGTGGCTTATTTTGGTCAAGTAACCTCTGGCCATATGAATTAATTCAACCAGATTTTTTTACTAGGTTCTAACAATCAGTTAAGACTAATGTATGTAACTTTGCAGCTTTCTTGTGGTTGAATAAATAGCAAAGTAAATGGAGAAAATGGAGAAAAGTGTACTAGTATGAAAAAAGAAGAAAAAAGTCCACAAGTAAGAAAGTCCATTTCAAAAAGGATTCATTTTTCTTTTGGCCTTGTATGAAATAAAGCCACCATTATCGACTCAGATTGATAAATTTCCTGCTAATTTGCCAGCATGTCTTATCCAGGTGCAAATCAAGTAATCAGCTGGCTTTTTCCTACTCAGACCACTGTGTGATGAGAATAGCTGTTTTTCCCTTTCCTCTCAGTAAGAAACACATAACTGAAGATCTCAGACCTCTCTTGCCCTGCTGTGTCCCATAACTGCAGGTGGATTCTCTGGCCTCTGCCAATGGCCCCATCTGGCCCGTTGGCTCTGTACACCTGAAATAGCAAAGTAAAAAAGAAAACAAAAGAGAACAGAGCAGTGAACATTTCTCATCTTTCTATTTAGTACAAACCCTCAAGGTATCCAAACTTCAAAAGAGAATACCATTTGGAATACAATCTTGTTTGTATTTTATGTCAAAATTTTTTATTTGGATAATACAATAATTCGTATTAAAAAACATATACATATTATGTAATTTGTAAATTTATAAACTATGTAAATAAGACAACTTGTATAAAAAATAATAATTGGGGGCCGGCCTGTGGCTCACTTGGGAGAGTGTGGTGCTGATAACACCAAGGCCCCGGCTTCGGATCCCATATAGGGATGGCCGGTTGGCTCATTGGGTGAGCCTGGTGCTGACAACACCAAGTCAAGGGTTAAGATCCCCTTACCGGTCATCTTTTAAAAATAAATAAATAAAAAATAAAAAATAATAATTGGCTTGCCTTTCCTCAAAGTTCCCTCAGGTCATTAGTTTTACAAAATATTACTTTTTTATGTCTTGTCCCCATCCATTTTTAAAAGTGCTCTTAAAATAATTTGATAGGGGGCCGGCCCGTGGCTCACTCGGGAGAGTGTGGTGCTGATAACACCAAGGCCCCGGGTTCGGATCCCATATAGGGATGGCCGGTTCGCTCACTGGCTGAGCGTGGTGCTGACAACACCAAGTCAAGGGTTAAGATCCCCTTACCGGTCATCTTTTTAAAAAATAATAATAATAATAATAATTTGATAGGAAGCACTCCTGGAACAGCAAAGGAAGGACCTCCAAAAATCTCTTCCTCCATAAAAGCAACTAAACCATTGGTGGAAATTTTCAAAATCAACTTTTTCAGAACTCTGGAAATTAAAAAAGGCTTGCAACATTCCAAGGAGTATTTATTCAAGAAAAATTGCTGATTATTAGTAAAAACAGTAAGTTTTGTGGTGTTTTTAACTTGCCCTATTTCTATCCCCCTTGCCCCAGCTATGCAGTTGCCTTAAAAACCAACAAATGTACACAACTAGGATAGCTGTGAAAGCCATCAGCCTAGCAGCCACTGCAGACAGTGGAGACAGAACAGATTTAGAGCTCCCTAAAAGTCCCATCTTCAGAAAACTGTCAGGAAGCTCTGTGAAAAGCTCCGTCCCCAGGCCTTCTCTTTATTTGACTGCACTAAGAGCTTGCTCTATGAGAACAGCCCTATCCTTTAAGGCATTTGTTGAAAACAATCAGCAGCAATTATTTAACATCACAGCTACTAGAGGTAGCAATACCAGTTGGTGCTAACAAAAGTCTAATCAAAAAACACTTAAAAGAATAAATGGGGAAGGAGGTATCCATAGAGAGATTTTTAAAGCTCCCAAATACTCCTTGGAACCTACAAGGCCATGTTCATGTGCAGGGCTCTACAAATGCCCAATAAGGACTTGAAAAGGCCCTAGTCTCTTCCTCTGACCAACCTTGAGGTTCTTCTCAAGCAGAAAGTTGTGAACTAAGGCAGAGTTGCGAACTGCCTGAAGTAGCATTAAACACATGCCCCAACACACACACAGAGCCCCTCGAAAAGGCCAAGAGACTTATTCATTCAAAAAATTTAAGAAATTCTGTTCACTCATTAGCTGTCTGAGCAGAGGCTAAGTTGACTCAGCAGAGACTTCAGTAGCTGCGTACACAAATGATACAGACTTTATAGAATTAGCCCAGAAAGTTACTAAACAAACAAACAGCAACCACAGAAATAAATAAACAAACAGAAAAAACAAGAAACCCAGGGATGGGGGAGAAGAATCTGATTTCTAGAGTTGCCACCTTATATTATTTTAAGTGTACTATTTTCAAAAAATATATAAGATACACAAAGACACAGGAAAATATGACCCATACATAGGGGGAAAACCAAGCAATAGAATCTGTTCCTGGGCTGGCCAGTTAGCTCAGTGGGTTAGAGTCTGGTGCTGATAACACCAAGGTCAAAGGTTCCATCCCTACACCAACCAGCCACCTAAAAAAAAAAAAAAAAAAAAAAAAAAAAAAAAAAAAATCTATTCCCAAGGAAGCCCAGATACAGAACTTACTAGACAAAAGACTTTATATTAGCTATTATAAATATGTTCAAGGAACTAAAGGAAACCATGTATAAAGAATTAAAAGAAAGTATGAGAACAATGACTTACTAAATAGGGAATATCAATAGAGTGACAGATATAAAAGACAGAACATACAGAGTGTGTTCTCCAACAACAATGAGTAAAATTAGAAAGCAATAACAGAAAGAAATTTGGAAAATTCACAAATATGTGGAAATTAAACAGCATACTCTTAAATAACAAATAGGTGAAAGAAGAAATACAATGGGACCCAAGAAAATGCTTAGGTAAATAAAAACAAAAACATAGCATAAAAAACTTATTGAATACAGCTAAAGCAGTGCTCAGAGAGAAATTTATTAGCTGTAAGCACATATATTAAAAAAGAAGAAAGATTTCAAATCAACAACTCAACCTTTCACCTTAAGAAACTAGAAACGTAAGAGGGCTGGCCCGTGGCTCACTCGGGAGAGTGCAGTGCTGATAACACCAAGGCCATGGGTTTGGATCCTCTATAGGGATGGCCGGTTGCTCACTGGCTGAGCGTGGTGCTGAGAAACTAGAAACGTAAGAGTAAACTAAATCCAAAGTAAACAGAAAGAAACAAATAATAAATATTAGAGTAGAAATAAATGTTATCTTTTCTTGAAAAGATCAACTAGATTGATAAAACTTTAGCTACACTGACCAAGGATAAAATAGAAGACTCATATTTCCAAATCAGAAATGAAGGAAAAGACAACACTACCAACCTTATAGAAATAAAAAGATTATGAAGAAATGCTATGAAAAATTGTATGCCAACAAATCAGATAATGTAGAAGAAATGATGAAATTTCTAGATGCAAATGACTGAAACTGAATCAAGAAGAAACAGAAAATCTAAATAGATCTATAACCAAGAAGGAGATTGAATTAGTAATCAACTTCCCACAAAGAAAAGCCCAAGCCCAAATGTCTTCATTAATGAATTCTACCAAATATTTAAAGAACTAAAACCAACCCTTCCAAAACATTCCAAAATACAGTAAAGAAAAAAACTTCCCAACTCATTTTATGGGGCCAATATCAAAGATTTCAAATCAACAACTCAACCTTTCACCTTAAGAAACTAGAAACGTAAGAGGGCTGGCCCGTGGCTCACTCGGGAGAGTGCAGTGCTGATAACACCAAGGCCATGGGTTTGGATCCTCTATAGGGATGGCCGGTTGCTCACTGGCTGAGCGTGGTGCAGAGAAACTAGAAACGTAAGAGTAAACTAAATCCAAAGTAAACAGAAAGAAACAAATAATAAAGATTAGAGTAGAAATAAATAAGTTATCTTTTCTTGAAAAGATCAACTAGATTGATAAAACTTTAGCTACACTGACCAAGGATAAAATAGAAGACTCATATTTCCAAATCAGGAATGAAGGAAAAGACAATACTACCAACCTTATAGAAATAAAAAGATTATGAAGAAATGCTATGAAAAATTGTATGCCAACAAATCAGATAATGTAGAAGAAATGATGAAATTTCTAGATGCAAATAACTGAAACTGAATCAAGAAGAAACAGAAAATCTAAATAGACCTATAACCAAGAAGGACTAACTTAATCATTAGTTGAAGGGTGTTTCTTTTCGGGTTCGGGTAATGTCTTCATTAATGAATTCTACCAAATATTTAAAGAACTAAAACCAACCCTTCCAAAACATTCCAAAATACAGTAAAGAAAAAAACTTCCCAACTCATTTTATGGGGCCAATATCACCCTTATACCAAAACCAAACAAGAGGCAGAGGGGGACTACAGACCAATATCCCTATACTTGCAAACAGAATCCAGCAACATATAAAAAGGATTATACACCATGACCAAGTGGCATTTATCACAGGAACAACAAGATTGGTTTGCCATACATAAATCAACTGCTATAATACACTACATAATCACCTCAGTAGATGTAAAATAAGCATTTGATAAAATCCAACATGGTTTCATGATAAAAACACTCAATACAGGAATAGAAGGGAATGAATGCCTTCAACCTGATAAAGGGCATGTTAAAAAAAA
>NW_007729303.1:125673-126334 GCF_000696425.1 Galeopterus variegatus
TAATCCTAAAATTCATATGGAATTGCAAGAGACCCAAAACAATCTTGAAAAAGAACAAAGTAGAAGGACTCATACTCCCCAGTTTCAAAACTTGCTGCAAAGCTATAATAATCGAATAGTATTATACTGGCAAAATAAAGATGAATGGAATAGAATTGGGAGTCCAGAAATAAACCCTTACATTTATGGTTCATTGATTTTCACCAGAGTGCCAAGACCATTCAGTGGGAGAAAGAATGGTGCTGGGACAACTGGATATCCATATGCAAAAGAATGAAGATGAACCCCTATTCAGGCCATACACAAACACTAACTCAAAGCAAATCATAGACTTAAATGTGAGAGCTAAATTTATTTGCATATCATACTCTGAGAAGACACAAAGACATACATACATACACACACATTCTAAATCAAACCCCAGTCTAACTATTTCACTGGCCTTTGATTCTTTTTCTGTTTATAACTGATATTTATAAACTTGTATTTATAGTGCACAGCACAGCATAATCATATATGCTATGTATTCATATAATGTATATAACGATGGCTAAAACCAAATAGAAAATAACAAGTGTTGGTGAGGATGTGGAGAAATTGAAATGCTCATACATTACTGGAGAGAATGTAAAATGGTGCAGCATCATTGGAAAATATAGAA
>NW_007729303.1:127074-131717 GCF_000696425.1 Galeopterus variegatus
AATTCCTCAAAGGTTAAACATAGAGTTATCATATGACCAAGCAATTCCAGTCCTAGGCATATGTTCAAGAGAATTAAGAATGTAGATCCACAAAAAAAAGGTATATACGAATGTTAAAGAAGCATTACTCACAATAGCTAAAAAGAAACAACCCACACGTCCATCAATAGAGGAATGGATAAACAAAATGTGGTATACCAATACAGTGCAATATTATTCAGACATAAAAAGGAATAAAGTCCTGATACAACATGGAAGAACCTTGAAAACATTGTGCTAAGTGCAAGAATCCAGACACAAAAGGCCACATATCGTATGATTCCACTTAAATGAAATGTCCAACATAGACAAATCCATAGAGAGTAGAGTGGTGGCTAGGGGACGGAGGTATGGGGAAAGACTGCTAACAGGTATTGGGTTTCTTTTTGTGGTGATGAAGATGTTGTAAAATGTGATGGTTGCACAACTCTAAATATAGTGAAAACCATTGAATTTTACATTTTAAATGGATGAATTTATTTTTTGTGAATTATATCTCAAATCTTTTTTTAAAAATAAGGTATAAAATGAGAATTAACTAACAAAAATAACCACATACATATATGTAGGTTCTATCAATTACATGTCAATACTAAAAATTTCATTAGGACCCCATTCTTACTCAGTGAATGAGTCTAAGCGTCTATAAGACTCTCTGGAAGTAAAAGTAAAGACCTAGAGTGGATAAAAGGAAATGAATTCTTCTGTCCTGGAAGCCAGGGACTGTATGTTCCCCTGGTAGAATACGCTCTATTAAAGGGTCTTTGTCATTAATCTCCTGACCACTTATTAACCTGCTTCAAGGTGACAGTGGATTTTTCAGCAAGAAATGTAGCCAATGGAGAAGGCCATCTTTCCTCTGCAACTGTGACACAGTGACCTCCTGTCCTTCCCTCCGCCACTAGAATAACTTTCAGTTTTGAGGGCCTTTAAGAAAAAAAAAGGAGCCCCTCCTGATTCTGCAGAACATCACATCCACAACCAGCATTCCCCGCTCCTACTCCAACCTCACCCTCCTGGCAGCAGTGATGAGTTCTGCCACTTAGTGTTCCATGTGAAATTGCTGAGACTTTAACGAAGAGAAATGCCATAAAAAATGACCAGACACCAAAGGTGGAAGCTATAGCTGACAAAACAGGGGTATGAAGGCAGGGTGGATGGCAGGCTTCATGCCAAAAATAGACAACGTTGTGGAGTTCAGAAGGGAAGACACAAGCCAAAAGGGTACCACAGGGAAATTTAAAAGAACAGTGCACTTTTACTTTGTCTGCTTGGTTTAATACAAAGCAGCACAGCCTTTCCAATCACCTTGCCCAGACTGAACGTAACACACTTTTATATATACCCTTTAATTTTAGATCCCGACCTTTGTCCTCCTAATTCTTAAAAAGTAAACTCACCAGACAGGCAAATGTTGACTTAGAGATTACATTTTTATATAGAAGGATATAGAACTTACCACTCTCTTTTCCCTGAAATCAATGCCCACTGTCGTGATAAACTTGGAATTAAATTTACCATCTGTGTACTGGTAAAGTACACTGGTCTTCCCTACTCCAGAGTCCCCCAAAGCTAAAAACTTGATGAGGTAATCATAATCTCCATCAGACATAATGAAGAACTCAGTGGTTCACCTGCAAAATACAAACAAATGCATATTTATTAAAATCCATTAGAAAATATTAGTTATTAATTAATAAAGTGACAACTCAATATTCAGTTCACCAAGTACTTCCTTTATTTATTTAATTTTTTTTATTTTTATTTTTTTGGTGGCAAGCCTGTATGGGGATCTAAACCCTTGATCTTGGTGTTGTAACACCGTGCTCTAATCAACTGAGCTAACCAGTCAGCCCCCAACAAGTACCTTGATGTAACACCGATATGCCTAGGAGTTCTGTGAAGAGTGGGTTACATATTGTTCACTGTCTCTGAGGATCTAATAATTTGCTAGATACTACTGAAATAACGGTCAATAACTAACAGTTTAGTTTTAATTTAACTTACATATTATAGTACTATTAAGACAAAAATTCCGAGTGAGAATGATAATCGACAAGAAGATAATAGTCACCAAATCTTATCTGCAGACCACACAGAACAAAAACTAATCAAAGAAAGGAGGAAGGAAAATAATAGTAATTCTTAGAGGGCAAGTGGTTTCAATTCTCCCTCCTTTTTCAAAGTCTCCTAGTGCTGGATCCTTAGCTTTTCTCTCTTTTTACTTGGATATCTAGGCAATTTCATTTATCCTATTCATCTTCACGTTGATATATTTCCTTTGAAGACATTGTTAATTTACAAGTAAAATTTGGCTTGCAGCTTCCTTACATATTATTAATATTATTAATATGTACTACATATTATATTAGACTTCTCTGGAATATCACTGCTCACTTGGGAACTGGGTTCCAGATTTAAGCAGTCACCACTCAGAGACCATTGTTCCACAACTAAGGGCTCATTTACCTATACTTACTTTGGTATTCTAACAAGAACAGCTGAAAATTCAACTCTTCAGTACTGACTAAAACAAAAGTCCACCTTAAAGAAGAAAAAGTCATTTTTACCAGCAATACCTAACCATGATTATTTTCAGTTCTTTGCAATCAACACTTTTCATGATTTATTTTTATCCTTTCAATAGATTCAAGCTCGAAATATCAGTCCAACTGAAAACTGAGTTTCTTTCCAGGGAAGGCTTTCTTCTTTTTATACTTCATCTCACCTCTATCCTCCCATCTCTAATGCCAATAAACTCTCCTAAAAATCAGAAAACATTACCAGCTATGCCATTATCACTGACAACTCCACCTGCCCATTCAAACATATATATTCACCTCTCCACACAAACACCAGATGCCCTATGTTAGGTGATGCTGATTTTCCCCATGTTGTCTGCTTTTCACCCAGCCCCATATCCAGAAACTTTGCTATAGTACTCAGTGCTTCCTATAGGATTATTTCTATAGGTCCATAAAATTAATAAAAACTCAGACAAAGACACTTATTGACTTCCAAAGTTGGCTTCACCACCCCATCCTCAACTTGCTGACTCACCTTATGCTCAAAAATCCTCAATCTTGAGTCCTAAGAGCTGCTGCAATGTACTTCCTCATAGTGCCTTAGTGCAGATCTGGGACCTCACATTTCAGATATGGCTGGCCAGTCGATAAGGGCAGAGCCTCTACAAACATTCATAGTTCTATTTGCACACTATAAAGAGTGACAATTTAAAGATGATGACTTTCCTATCTTAACAGTGTCTGTATTTGCAGGTGTAGGTTACCAGTACTAATGATACATAACAGATTTCTCTCCAAAAGATGACCACTTATGCATAAACATTGTAGCATGTCATATCACAGCATCCCACTTACCTCCAAGTTATTTAGAAATAAGCACTAAGAATTTAAAAGCAGATTCAGACAACACTGAATCATTTGGGAGGATTCCCCTCAAATTGAATGAGGAAGCAAAAGACAACTCTCCAATTCTGCAATGAGAACGATGCAAGAAGACACTGTGGCTACCTTATTTCATCTTTGCTTTTAATTTGGAAAAAGTTGGTTATTTTTATAACTATGTTTTTATAAAATTTAAGGTACAAGAGAAAATGCTGTCACCGATGGCTTCAATATTCTAGAATTTGCTAAACCCACTTGAGTGAAATTCAAAGACTTAGATGAAACTGTCTCTGTTGTACCAACAATTCAATGTGTTCCGTTTTCATGGGTGAAGAATCACACATGTAAGTCTTTGTGAGTTTTGTTTTCTATTCATGATAGCAATACTAACAAAGCCATCATAAGGGAAATGTTAACAACCCAAATACCACAAACTGAAGGTATAGATACCACCATCAATATTAATCATAGTCGGCACTTTTAAGACACTTATCTGATTTCTTGATCTGAAAATAAATGCTCAGACCTGTCACTCTCTGGGCTCAGTTTTCTTAAAGATAAAACAGAAGCCAGAGTGGTTAACTGATTTGCACCGTCTAGAATCTAGATTTCCTAACTCCAAGTCCAATGTCTATTCTACCCCAAAATTTTATGTCCATTACTCAGTGGTATGATATCTCACAAGGCAGTCTAACAGGAAACACGTGAAGTCAAGCAGAACTGGGTTTGAATCCGAAATCTTTCACATACCAACTACTTGGATGTCTCTGTGTCTTATATTTCCAGGTTTCCATTCTATGAAAGAGAAGATAATGCATGCTAATTCACACCATCATTCTGAAGACTGAATAAGATACTGTTTGTCAAGTGCCCAGCACAATGCTTGGCATATACTGGGTAGCTGGTAAATGTTAGCTCGCTCCCTTTTCCCCATTCAAGACATTCAGATTTGCCCTGAAGACATAGAACAATTTCTGAAATTGGCGCTGGCCAGCTCAAAACATCTCTTTCTAGCACAAAAGATTGCTGGCTGACTCAGACTAATTTGCTGAAACAACAGAGAACACTTTCAAACTAATTCCAATCTTTTTTGGGGGGTAAAGGGGGCTGGTTCTAACCATTTACAATTCATTTTAAATAGACATTTCTATTCCAAAAGAGTTCTGATCAACTTAAAAACAGTTCAAATCCATATAA
>NW_007729303.1:132615-134017 GCF_000696425.1 Galeopterus variegatus
TGTAGATATTCTGTACCCCAAAATTTACATCCACCATAGTATAGTTTATTTCCACACTTGAACAGCTGGTATGTGTTGGCGTACAGTAAAGGGGGTGGGAGAAAGAAGAACTGGCAAAGGAGAACTTGACAAACAACAGGGAAAGGTGTGGAGAGTGATACAGGCTTCCTTGGTTGAGCATTCACCTCTCATTTTACCGCAAGGACCTGGCAGCAAAACATCAATCCATGAGCCGGCAATGAAATAGGAAATTTCAGTTGGGGGAAAACTTTAGCAAATTTGGAGGCTGTGTAGTTTGTCCAAAATTGGTCACACTGACCAGGTCGGTATGGGTTAACGGAGACCAGAGTTCTAAGGAATAAGAAAGCTGCAAGGAAATAAATGGACTCAGGAGGCAGGCATGTTTTCAAAGTGATAACAGAAATTTTTCAAAGTGTGGGCATGGTGTTGACAGTGACAGGCTCTTTATCTGAGCTTGCTATGTTATTAGTCAAAGCCTAGAGTTAATGGAATCATCCCGTCTTTCCACAAAAGTAATTCTAGCTCACAGCAGACTACACTCCCAACCCCATCCTGCATTCCCATGTGTGGGTATGTCACCACTACTTACCACCACTAGGTGAAGACAACGTAATGTTAAGTCTCAATTAATAGGTTTTCATATTTTTTAAATATACATTTTTGTTTGTTTTCTTATTTGTTACTCAAGCCCAGAGTGGTGTTCCTATGGCCTGTTTTCCAGAAAGAAAATACTCCATTCCTTAAATATGGAAATTAAATAACATAAATTATTTTTATGTTGGCATTTTGGAGCAGGAAGAAAAATAGTAAGAAAACACAGCACCAGAATTTGACATTTGGGACACATTTTATGCACACTATTTTTTACGTGTACTCCAGGCTTCCCTCGTGCACAATTCTTGCTGAAAATGAGTCTGAAGCCTGGGTCAGATGCCCACATGTCAAGCATTTTACCTGCGTTAGTGCAAAAATCCTCATCATAGAGCTAGAGGCAGGTTGTACATACCACACACTGCCTCCCTCAGAAAGATCTCGGTGCTTGTCTACCACAGGTGCCATAATGAAGGGATAAGTAACTGGGTCTTGGCCAGTCTATCCACATGTTAGCAGGAGCTCAATTATTGTGTTGTTGAGAAACAGAAAAAAACGGAGGTTAAAAGCAAGGACTCTAGAACCAAACCACCTGGACTGGAATCCAGTCATGTAACTTTGGGAAATTTATTTAATGTCTTTTGCCTCAAGTTCCTCATCTGTAAAATGGAAATGATATCCTACTTGATTAATTCTAACATACATGTGCTTTCTTATTTTAACTTTTTTAAAACTGGACTTAGGATTTGCCGGTTAGCTCAGCTGGTTAGAGCATGGTGCTGATAACACT
>NW_007729303.1:134922-135841 GCF_000696425.1 Galeopterus variegatus
AAAACTGGACTTAGGATTTGCCGGTTAGCTCAGCTGGTTAGAGCATGGTGCTGATAACACTGAGGTGCAGGGTTCGATCCCTATGCCAGCCAGCACCAAAAAATAAAGTTCAAATTGGGGCGCATCTTATATATTTCTGTCTTACAACTAAAGACATCTTCCAATTGCTATCAACAGGTGTCATTAGAGACACAGTTGTGTGAAAACCTCTTGTTAGCATCTTCTAGCAAGATCAAGAAAGGCCATCAACACATTTTAGATTTGACAAAGCACAACAGTAAAGCTATCTCAGAGGGCTGTTGTGAGGATTGAGTTAGTGTATACACAAAAAGTTTAGAACGATGCCTGGCACAAAAAGCAAGTCCTATGTAAGAATTAGTTGCTATCAGCAGCAACATCTAACAATCTAGCTTCTTAGGATCAATATGCAGAACCGGAAGAAAGTACACTGAGTCCCTAAACTAAAAATTAATAAAATAAAAAGTAAGGATCTGTTAAGAGCACTTGTACCTAAGACCACATATTTAAACTCTGTGTCTCCTTGAGGTACTAGTGTCTAAATACTTCAAATACTCGATTCTTCTAAAGAATCAAGAATGTCTCCAATTTGGAATATGAAAAAGACTTTCTCATTCAGCTCATTTCTCTCTGTCCTCCTTTCACAAATATTTTTTCAAAGTGCTCTCCACCCTCATGCTCGCCAGATTAACAATAGAAAGCAAGGAACACCCACTTCCTCAACAGGTACTATGTAGCGACAATTGCCCAGTGAGAGAAAGTCCATGATCTCCTTCCTCATTTAAAAAAAAAAAAAACATATTTTAATTGTTTTTCAGGGATAAGATAGAAGAGGGTGGTTTTATTTAAGAGCAAAGGGGAAAGATCTATTTCTCTCTCTCTCTCTCTCTCTCTCTCTCTC
>NW_007729303.1:136531-138964 GCF_000696425.1 Galeopterus variegatus
CACACACACACACACACACACACACACACACACACAATAGCCCAAATTCTCCATGAAGCTTCATATTAAAGTCAATCTTAGATTCTAACCTTAGGATCCACTATCATTAGGCAGAATCATTCTAAATCTACTCTAGATAGGCCAGCCATTTTTTAAAAGCTAAATTTTCCCTCTTTCGCCCATATTAAGTACAAAGAGTAAAAGAAAGGGGAGGAATAATACTAACTGGACAGCACTGTGTGCCACAAACAGTACCAGACATACATGATTTTATTTTATCTGCTCATCCCCTTAAAGAGAGCTAAATATCTGCACGAGACTTATACCTTAGGCAGAGTGATATTTTCTCAATGTAATGACAAGTAGAATCAGGTTCAAATTCTGACTCTTCTTTCAGCTGTAAAATGGGAATAACAACATTACTAACCTCAATGGGTTGGTATAAGGACTGAGATAATCCACAGAGAGCTTTCAGTACCTTGCTTGCCCTGTGTTGTGTTCAATAATTGAAACTTATCATTAGCAATGCTATTATTATTATTAACATCCTCATCAAGTTCTTTATTAGCAAGGCATATAATTTTATAACTTTTTTTTTTTTTGGCGGCTGGCCGACACAGGAATCCAAACCCTTGACTTCGATATTATCAACACCACACTCTAACCCGAGTGAACTAACCAGCCAACCCTATAATCTTTCCTTAATGTAACCAGTATCTGAACCTTCAGAAAAAAACATACAAAGAAACTCAGTTTAGGTGCAATCACTTTTGGGGTCTCTATCCATCACAAAAGCTACCTTGACATTCCAATCTAACAATGAGTTTTATCTGTGTGGTTTCTGGCAATTTCAGAGCTGGGAGTGTTCATCAGTTGAATGCTCTAATTTCCAGAAGAGGAAACTGAGGTCCAGAGTAGGCAAGTGAATAGTCTGAAATCAACCACCTAGTTAGATACGGGACTGGGCTAGATCCACGTCTTCTAGATTCCATCCTATATCCTTCTCTAACATATTTTTGTTCTCTCTGTATTCCTGTCTTCAGAGCTAGAAACCTCAGTTATAGTTGTTTTGATTCAGGCATCAAAAGTTGTCTTTGGTGCTTTTATAGTGATAAACTGCTCTATGACTAAGGCTTAGACTCAGAGATGCTGGGATGAGGGATCTGTGCTTCTGCCCTTACAACCCCTCTATCAAAAACCCTTCCTTCTGATGGGCTCCCTCAAGGAGAGAAGTCATAAACCAGGGGCTTGTCTGCCTCTCCTTGGTCATAGCAAATCCAAGAAAAAATAAATCTTCCTGATACTTGTAGCATCTCTCATAAATCTTCTCTTTATGTCTTTCTTTCCTATGTTTTCAAATGGAAAGAAAACAGAAAAATCATGGAATTTTTCACTTTCCTGAGGACTGGCTCAGTCCCTTAAATTTTTCCTCTTAAATTAAGATTATTATCTCTGGCACCACCTCAAGCTCTTTGTAAAGATACTTTTGGCGCTCTTGCTCATTCCTTCATTCAGCAAATATTTATCGAATGCCTATTATGTGCTTGGTGCCAGGGTACAGTGAGGAGCCAATTCAGTTACACTCACTGTGAAAAATGTATTTTCTTACTCCTCCCTACCTTAGACCTTGCACCTTTAGCCATGTCCCAATCTGAGTTCTCAAAGTGACTATACCTGCCTTGGGGTTTTCAAAAAAGCCAATCCTTATGAACGTTTTAAACCTCTCTCATTCTCTCATAAACATAATGCAACATGGCATCAAAATTCATATCCCCAGGGGCCGGCCCATAGCTCACTTGGGAGAGTGTGGTGCTGATAACACCAAGGACATGGGTTTGGATACCATATAGGGATGGCCGGTTAGCTCACTGGCTGAGCATGGTGCTGACACCAAGCCAAGGATTAAGATCCCCTTACCGGTCATCTTTAAAAAAAAAAAAAAAATTCATATCCCCATATTGCTTTTTCCCTGCAGATATGTGCACAAGCCACACGTTTGCCATGCACGTGAAGATGCTTCATGGATAAAAACATGAAGCTCGATAGAGAATAAATAAGGAGAAATTTTTAAAAAGAGAACATGAGGTAGATTGTAAAGAATTTTTGTACCTGAAAATATCTTGAATTTTTTAGAATGGTTAATAAAATATTTCTATATTCCTATGTAGCTTATGGACTTCACTTTCCCCAGCCCAAAATGATTTCTATGTAGAAATAGGAACAAGAATAGGTGTAGCTTGTGTTTACCAGCTAAGGCCTGGCGACAACTGTCTCAGAAGATTACAATTCCTGCACCCTGAAGTCAAACACTGCTACTTTCACTACAGAAGCAAGATGCATACCACCCAACAGCAGGGACCCCCATGTCCGTAAGAGGAGACAGCTTGTGTCCTCTGTGCATGAGAGTTTCCTCATCTCGGTTTCTGGTCTACA
>NW_007729303.1:139599-148990 GCF_000696425.1 Galeopterus variegatus
AGAGGAGACAGCTTGTGTCCTCTGTGCATGAGAGTTTCCTCATCTCGGTTTCTGGTCTACACGTGAGTAGATATGCCTCCACCCTCCTGAATCAGTAAAGAGTACAAAAGATGAAATTATAAACAAAGAGCTTATCTTGTTTGTGCAACGATCTCAGGCAGAGAGAAGTAAGTGGAAATCTAACAGCTTTGAAAAGTAGAAGGAAATTAGAATCTGGCTCTTCCTTGTCTCTTTATTGAAAGATGAGTTTGATTTTATTTAAATTCAGAATATTATATTGTAACTGTACATGTATTCACCTATAACCTATGATTCATAAGTGCATCTCTATGAATATGTATAGTAATATCAATATAGTAATAAATTCATCCTTAACCATGAGGGAGATGTTTTGGCTAAAACGGAATCCAAACAGGATCTAAAGTTACATATCATTTGGCTTAATATTTATAAATGTACCTGCTACATAGAAATATTCTGTTTTCCTCATTTAAACAAAGTGAAAAGACTAACTTCTAGCAAATGGTGGTTATTTCATCATAGCAAGTTCCTCAGGGGAAAAAACAAAATTATCTGCAAATACTGTTGAATTAAATATACATTTCCAAATGCTGCCAGGTCATCCAAATATATCCTCACTTGCAGGAGCTTCCTCCAAACATTTGCAACTTCTCTTGCAGAGAAAGACCAGGATGAAGAAAAAATAAGCAGTCTCAATCCAGGAGTCAATCTACTATTTCTGAAATGTTACTATCACTTCAGAGGGTGGCCAGCATAACCTCCTAGTAAGCAAATAATACAAGCAACTATATGTTAGGAAAGAAGAGGGCACTGGAATGATTTCTGGAAGTAAAAAAAATGTTCTAGAAGACCATTGTCAATGATTCATATGAAATACTGGCTTTTTTTTTTTTTCTTTTAATTTATGGAGACTATTGACTCATTTACCCAAAAAACATTATTTGTAGCCCAGGCCTATTTGTTGCCCAGGATCTGAATATGAGTGTTTTAGGGATTTATGGAAAGTAAGTTCACCAAAATACTGGATGTTACAGTACTTATAGTTTGTGAAAAGTACCTCTTTCTTTATAGATGCAGGGTAACAGGAAAAAAGACACTGTAGAACATGTCACCTGTAAAATACAGGCAATACAGTAGAAATAGGAGTGGCTATTTGGTTTGCTGAGTAATATCTTAAATAATGTGAAAGCAGCCCCATAATGGACACAACCATATGTCACTGCAATGGAATCCCTAACCCATGGCTGAAAATACCTCTTAACAATGTCCTGAAGCTCAAAGAATCCGATAAAAGTGCAAAATCTATAAAGTCTTCTTCCACTCAGTGCTTGCTTTTTGTAAGCACATAGAAGACAGTGGAAGATAGACTTTGGATTCAGGGTCTCCTAAATTCAAATAATCAGACACCACCACCTACCTGTATAAAGTAAGCAGCAAAATGCTTGATAGAGATTAATAAATCACTGCTGTTTGTATGACAATAACAGATTAAGGCTTGAACACCAATTTTATGACTTTAAGCCTGGTATTTTTTCCACTATATCTTAACAATGACATTGAAACTATATAAAATTCTCAAGGAAAGGAGTAAAAATATTTTCCAAAAATGGAAAAGAAGGAGCAACTTCAGCTACCAGGAAGGTGGTAAATCTGCAAGTCTGACTGGTTAATAGAGGGAATTATTAACAAGCTTTAAACAGGTAGAATGAAGAGCTATTGGTTAGGTGAGAGTGCCACCAAACTCCTGGGCCAAGCCTCAAAGTCAGAAATATTAGAAATGGCAGTTCTGCTCCTGCAGCCAGGACTAAGAGCATAGGTGCACTCAAAGGACTTGAAATTGGATAGAGAATTTCCAAGGTTGCCAAACACAGAACACCTTTGCATTTTTGACCTGGAAATAGAGTTGTGGATTCTGTCAACACTAGTCCTCCCAGAACCTAGAACACACGTGGTAAGGCCTTTGACCCAAACAACCTGACTTCCCTCTTGTGTCTCACCTGCATTGAGTTGTTTTTCATATGCTTGCAACATGGGAAAGATGTTAGGGAAAACACACCGAATCGAGAGGCAAACCCTTCACTTTGTGAAGGAGCAATGATGCATCGTTCATTCCAAGAAATATTTATGAATTAGAAGAAAGACTCGTTGAGGATGACTATCCAAATACTACAAACAATTAGTCAAATATCCCTGAATTGGCAGTAGCTGGGGAAGAGGGAAGCTCATTTATCACTGCCTTTTTTAAAAAATGAGAATATAAGTGACCTATATTTATCCACCCCATAGAGAAATTGTGTCCAAAATACATAACAACACCCTGCCTTTTCAGACCCAACCATTCACACACAAGGATGCTATTTTCACTATTTCATAAGAGTGATTTTTACAGTATACTGTAATCATTCCCCTGACTTCTCTTAAACAAAGGGCACAGACCATACTTTCACTCTTTTGTGATGAGATTTGGTGTAACTGCTTGCAGAACTGTGAATGGTGAGGGCTTCCATCCCCACACACTCTACTCCTAAGGCTAAGCTGAACCATCGGTTAGGCAGATAGATACTTACAAAGGCTACTAAGATGCACCAGACGCAGCTTCACTCCTACCTTGTCCTGCCTACCCCATATCTTCATCCTCACCAACCACACCAAAGCAGAGCTGTTCTCTGCTCCCAGGAATATTCTCTAGGTACCTAATGGCTTACTAAAGCATACAGGACTTCAGTCCTTTCACAGCTGGTTTTCATTTCCACAAACATCCAACCTATCACACCCATACCCCACGTTGCGTTCCAACAACCCCACTTCTAGCCATCACCCCTGCACCATGACCTCTCTACTCTCCTTTTCCTCTTCTGGCTTTCTTATCCCTTATCTCCAGGTACTCTTCCCAAACTCCAGTTTGTGCATGTAAAAACTGACCTTGTACTAACAATGCCAGTCAATGAATAAGTGCTTTCCTTGTAACACAGTGAGCTGCAATGTTAACTTCACGATGTTCAACCTTCCTCAATAGGCTGATATGCTGTTGTGTCTCTAGGGACTTCTACATACCCAATAAGGAAAAGGATTTTCCCCAGCTACATCTGGGAATAGAGCCATTTCAGATATCCAAGAGCTGGTCAGTACTGTGCCTGTTTTTATTTCATCATAATGTTAATGAAAAGGCAATATATTGATACAAGTTGGTCACAAATTTAAAACATTAGTATCTGTAAATATTTTCATCATACACCATCTCAGTTCTTTTAAAAACAGCAAAATATGCTCAGAAAATCCAACCATTTTCTGATGTTTTAATACCACTAAAACAATGATGCTAGGATTCTGAGCCTCTCCCATTAGGGGTCAATAAGCTGTAGACAGCCAGCTATAGGTCTTTTTGGTCCTCGTCAGTTCTACTCTCTCCATAATGTACCTACATGTGTTTAATTGCTCCCTAAATATCATATACTTTAACAGCTGAAAATAAATAAATAAATAAATAAATAAAGGAAAGAAACTCACCTAATGGACAAAGTCTGATCAGATATACTTCTTATTGCTTCTCATGAAGACTTTCCTTGTTCCACCTATTTGGTATGCACTCTTAGAATTAACTGTTTGCATTTCTATCAGCAGCTGTTTATAGAATGGGATGTGCCTTGTGCTTACTTACATAAAAGAGCTGAGGAACAACAATGTACAGCCGTCCAGCCAATTTGTAAATCAGCCTGCCAATCACAGTTGTCTTTTTTGTTACTGTTGTTGTTGATTTCTTTTTTCTTTTTCTTTTTTTTTTTTTCCTTTTTAAAAAGATGACCGGTAAGGGGATCTTAACCCTTGACTTGGTGTTGTCAGCACCACACTCTCCCAAGTAAGCGAACTGGCCATCCCTATATAGGATCCAAACCCGTGGCCTTGGTGTTATCAGCACCACACTCTCCCGAGTGAGCCACGGGCCGGCCCTTGTTGTTGATTTCTAACTGTACTGCACTGTAATCAGTAAATGTGGTCTGCATAATATAAAATCTGGGGGAATTTGTTAAGACTATTTAAGTTTTATAAATGTTTCGTGATTGTGTGAAAATAATCTCTATACCCTGTTTGTTGGATGCAAAATGACATACATACTAGTTTAAGCTAATTAGTTGTGGTTTTCAATCTGATATATCCTTATTTATATTTTCCCTACTTCATCTGTTAGTTTCTAAGAAAGGTGTGTTTAAAAACTGAATTATACTTATTTTTAGAAATAAACCCATAGGGCCGGCCCGGTGGCGCACTGCTACAGTGTGCCGCTTGGGAGCGCAGCAGCGCTCCCGCTGAGGGTTCAGATCCCACATACAGACCGGTTCCCGCTCACTGGCTGAGCTAGGTGCGGGCGCGACACCAAGGGTTGCGATCCCGTTGCCAGTCCGGTCCGGTGCGGGCGCGACACTGAGGGTTGCAATCCGTTGCCAGACACGAAAAAAGACAAAAAAAGGGAAAAAAAAAAAAAAAAGAAATAAACCCATAATGTCTTAATAGGATGAATATAAAGCATCATAAAAGAGCAAGGCATTGCAGTTCTTAATCAGAGAGGCATTAAATCTGTGGTTTTCAATTTGTGCTCTGTGGAACCCTGGGATCCATAGAGGGACTTTAAGAGTTTTCTAAACTTTTATCCAAATTTCCTTTTTCACCTGTATTGTTATTTTTTAAAAACTGGAATAAAAAAAGCATACAGTCAAATGAGTTACATACCAAATTTAGAGGTCTTCAAAGTGTTCACTTACATTACTTGACTAAGTTACTTGCTTCTGCCTTTAGTGCATACATGTTACTTGAAGTTCTTATAAACATGTTATTGAGAGGCTATAATTTGCACTAGGCTTTTCTCTATCTATTTTTTCCTTAAGCAGAGGAGATTTATGTGTCCATTCTTGTGAAATTATTTAAGGAAGCATATGTGAGCCACACTCAATAAATGACAGGCAAGGCTCGGGCACATGTGTTCAGCACGTTTGCTTTCATCCTGTTTCAACAGCCAGTTGAGCAATAAGGAATGAACACGATATGTTGCATGATAACATTTTATTACCGATCGCTGTAGAGATTATTTTATGTTTGGGGAGCTTCTTGTCTGATTCTATAAATATGATAGAGCTGTTGTAAGTTTGGGTTTCTTTTTGTCCATAGCAGATCAATGTCTTCACTGCCAACTGGATACTCCTGCATAGAGTCTCAGGAAACCTACAATATGTCATTGCAGCAAAACTTTCATTGCCTCAGAAAAGTGCTCTGGTGCAGCTTGTTGCAAATTTTCTTTAGCAGTAAAACTATTTCTTCATATAAAAAGCTTATACGGTACCCCAACATATAAAACTGATAAAAGTAGAACCATTCTACTTTTTGGTTTTTGTTTTGTTTTGTTTTTGTCTTTTTTCATGACCGGTAAGGGGATCACAACCCTTGGTGTGATGCTGCCCACACCGCGCTCAGCCAGTGAGCGCACCAGCCACTCCTATATAGGATCCGAACCCGCGGCGAGAGCGTCTCTGTGCTCCGAGCGCTGCACTCTCCCGAGTGCGCCACGGGCTCTGCCCGAACCATTCTACTTTTTGGAGTGAAGACTAAGACTCTATCTGGTTAAGACCCCACCCCCAAGGCCTGTGCACCTACCAAGAACCTAACAAGGACTCCCCTGTACACTTTTGGACACTAATGTGGAAAGCTCTACCTTCAGCCCAGCTCTGAATCATCTCATGTGCCTTTGGCTTTGCACCCAAAATTCCCTCTCTGCCTAAACACCTTAGATTATAAACATCTCATTTGTAAAGTCTGCCAGGCTTTTTTATTCAGCATCTCCTAAAGATGTCACCTCTCAGATTTCCCTCCTAAGACTTTTCTCATCTGGGAAGGAAAATCTGAAATGTATTGGGTGCCCCTGGTGAGAATTCCAAGAGGAGCCAACAGGAGGTTGCGAGAATGAGATGAGACTATAGGAAAGAGTCTTGGGGACAACCATCATTGGGTCACTCATGGGAAAGGAAGAGCTTTGGGTCTAGGGCTGAATAGTCCCGGAAAAATCTAGGCCCAACTGGCCAAAAAGGAACCAAGAAGTAGTACCAACCTTGGGATAGAAAACCAGTGTCCTTAAAGAGACAGTAGAGGAAACGTTTGGGAGTATGTTTGTAACCAGTTACATTTGTGATCCTTTCCTATAACTAAATGAACACATTGAGGCTATCACAAAATACAACCAGATTAGTCTTGATGGGATCAAGAATCTACACTTGGTTGCCACTCAAAAGTCAACATATGCTTTGAGGAACACACTGAAATGTTGATACAGCAAACTTGAAATAACTGAAGATATATTATTTTGTGCTGTGTCAGAAGTCTCTCTGTACTAAATTATGATACAGAATAGCATAAAGAGGTACAAAAGAAATCTACTGCATAGACCATGATGAAGAAAATTAATTATTTTGCATAGAAATTACACTTTTTAATTAGAAATAATGTCCCTTAATTTCTGGTGCCTCTAAGCAGTTAAGATACACATGTCTTTAGCTCCTATAATATAGTTCTAAACTGAAAAATTCTGACACAGAATTTTAACATCTATCCTTTCCTATTACCTCTAATCTAAAAGGACTTCAACTTATGTTCTCTGTAGGAGACAGACCCTCATTTTAAAAAATGTATAGGCTTCTTCTGTTTGNCCCACACCGCGCTCAGCCAGTGAGCGCACCAGCCACTCCTATATAGGATCCGAACCCGCGGCGAGAGCGTCTCTGTGCTCCGAGCGCTGCACTCTCCCGAGTGCGCCACGGGCTCTGCCCGAACCATTCTACTTTTTGGAGTGAAGACTAAGACTCTATCTGGTTAAGACCCCACCCCCAAGGCCTGTGCACCTACCAAGAACCTAACAAGGACTCCCCTGTACACTTTTGGACACTAATGTGGAAAGCTCTACCTTCAGCCCAGCTCTGAATCATCTCATGTGCCTTTGGCTTTGCACCCAAAATTCCCTCTCTGCCTAAACACCTTAGATTATAAACATCTCATTTGTAAAGTCTGCCAGGCTTTTTTATTCAGCATCTCCTAAAGATGTCACCTCTCAGATTTCCCTCCTAAGACTTTTCTCATCTGGGAAGGAAAATCTGAAATGTATTGGGTGCCCCTGGTGAGAATTCCAAGAGGAGCCAACAGGAGGTTGCGAGAATGAGATGAGACTATAGGAAAGAGTCTTGGGGACAACCATCATTGGGTCACTCATGGGAAAGGAAGAGCTTTGGGTCTAGGGCTGAATAGTCCCGGAAAAATCTAGGCCCAACTGGCCAAAAAGGAACCAAGAAGTAGTACCAACCTTGGGATAGAAAACCAGTGTCCTTAAAGAGACAGTAGAGGAAACGTTTGGGAGTATGTTTGTAACCAGTTACATTTGTGATCCTTTCCTATAACTAAATGAACACATTGAGGCTATCACAAAATACAACCAGATTAGTCTTGATGGGATCAAGAATCTACACTTGGTTGCCACTCAAAAGTCAACATATGCTTTGAGGAACACACTGAAATGTTGATACAGCAAACTTGAAATAACTGAAGATATATTATTTTGTGCTGTGTCAGAAGTCTCTCTGTACTAAATTATGATACAGAATAGCATAAAGAGGTACAAAATTTTTTTAAAAATACTGATCAAAGTAAAACTTAAAATTTTCTCTACTAACTTGATGTTTTCTATGAATTCAGAAGAAATTACTAGTATCGTGTTTTATCCAGAGAACCCCTTGGCCCGCCTAATGGATCTGTCATGAGGAATGTTTTACGTGAAAGTGCTGTTACTTAAAACCATTAGAAAGTTCCAGGGAAGGAGAAAAGGGCACGAGGAAGAAGGGACAGAGAAATTCCTAGAATTCCCTACCTAGCCTCATGTTACGGTGGCACAGAATCATCGGCAGGCCACAGGGATTAAGTACAAACGGAGGTGCCAGACGGGTAGTCAAAGCCATACCAAAGTTAAACACCAGGAACCTAAGGAGCAGGTAAAAAAGGGAAGAGGTGGCTTATGGATTTGGGAGTCCTAGGGAAGAGCATTCCAGGAATTCAGGAGGACACATATCTATACAGACCAGGGAGACCATATATCTCATCAGAACCAGCAGTGACAGTAACTAGAAAAAGTCTATAGTAGTCATTGCTTTATCAAAAGCCAAGGAGCATCTCTTACTGTGTAAGTCATGGCCACTATTCAATCCATTTCCTCCCCCCTGCTCAGCCCATCCAACTTCAAAGGCTCCCTAACTGTGCCAGCCAGGTTCCTTCACTAAGTTTCCTCTTCCTGCCTTTGGCAGATGGAAAGCTGAGCATCCAGGTTAAAACCTGATCCCCCAAGGCCATGCCTTGTCTCTGTCATCAGCTGAGCCTGGGATAAAGGCATCTATTGGAACCAAGCTCCTATCTTCTGAATGCACCTCTGAGAAAGATATTTGAAGCCAGGAGGTTAAAAACATAGGCGCTAACATGGTTAGGCAAGATAGTCACTCAAAAAGAATAACAGACTTGTTTAAAACAAAACAAAACAAAAAGAATGGGGGGAAACCTTTATACAGATTTACTCACACTGAAATCAAGATTTTCTTTGGCAAAGGAACTATGAATCATCCAGAGAACAGCCAGGAGGGTGAAGGAAACTGTAGAAAGAGGAGCATGAACCATGAAGATGTAAGTACCTGTGAGTTTATAAGAAATCAATAAGCAACATCTTTAGAAATTATGTTTGAGTGTTCAGAGGAAATTAAACAAACGTGTTTTAAAATGAGGATGAAATAGATTCTATACATGAAAGAGATGACTATAACATAATGAAAAGGTTTTATAATCCACACATGAAAATCAATCTTATAATTCTATAATCATGTTTTAATACGTCCACATTTTAAAGTACAGTCACACACTGCATAATGACAGTTCAGTCAGTGATGGACCACATATAGGACAGTGGTCAGAGCAAGAGGTTATAACATGTAGCTCAGGTGCGTAGTAGATTACACCATCTATGATGATTGCACAATGAAATCACCTGACGACAGACGCATTTCTCAGAATGTATCCCCATCATTAAGCAATGCATGACTGTATAAAGTCAGCCTCTACATACCAACAAATTTGATTGCAAAGGTTTGGAAGTCGAGTGTTTTGACCTCAGGAAATATTTTCTTGACTTTCTAATACATATTTGTATATCACATAAAAAGTACAATTGTTATATAGCTACAAGCATTAAAAATAAACCAAAAGTTCTACCAATAAAATCCAATAGTATTAATCAGTTTTCCTAGATACTTTCCTAAAACTTGATATATGAATGTCCAAGAAATAAAAGTTTTACATTTTA
>NW_007729303.1:149956-151846 GCF_000696425.1 Galeopterus variegatus
CCTAGATACTTTCCTAAAACTTGATATATGAATGTCCAAGAAATAAAAGTTTTACATTTTAGAAATCTACTGCATAGACCATGATGAAGAAAATTAATTATTTTGCATAGAAATTACACTTTTTAATTAGAAATAATGTCCCTTAATTTCTGGTGCCTCTAAGCAGTTAAGATACACATGTCTTTAGCTCCTATAATATAGTTCTAAACTGAAAAATTCTGACACAGAATTTTAACATCTATCCTTTCCTATTACCTCTAATCTAAAAGGACTTCAACTTATGTTCTCTGTAGGAGACAGACCCTCATTTTAAAAAATGTATAGGCTTCTTCTGTTTGGAAATTGGACATTTTTCACATGTGTTATAATGGATAAGGTTTTTTGTTTCATTCAGATGCAAAATGTTTATGAACCCAGGGGCAGCCCACATAATGATAAAACAAAATCAGGTGCATATGTCTTTCAGTGGATTTTCATGACCCTTTGGAAATAGACAGAGTTGGAAACATAGGTTAGTTGTCAAAGTATTGGAATTTCTAAAGCATCTCACTGATTTAGGGGAAAATTCACAAGAATATGTGAAATGAGGCAATACCAGAAAATGCAGCAAGTTGGTCATCACAACACACCTCCGTGCACAGGTAACACGTGCAATTATTTGCATTCCCTTCACTTCTGACCACCTGGGCTTAGGTCTGAGGCTCTATTGATTGCCCATAGTAGATAAAAGGGAAGGGAAGTTGTTTCAATGGAAACATCTCCACCTACTTATGTTCCTTTTCTCACGGCCCCAATAATTAACAGGATGACCATGAACTAATCCAAATGCTTCTCTGTCCATCTGACTCTCATCCTGCAAGTCTGTCATCATAAATCACACCCTATTCTGGGAATTCCTTTAATCAATATTTTCTCAGTATATGTGAATGCTTTACCTTGCTTAATTTGTACAGGTCGTATGCCACTTCTAAGTACCCCACTACCATCTCGTGAGTGTGTCTCATCTCTCTGATCAAGTTGCATATTTCCTGAAGACTGTTTTCTTGTGTACTGCCTTTCCACTACCCCTCACCAGTGGACTGACAACTGGCCAGCTGTCACCCCAATGCTAATTGTGTCTACCATCTGGCTTTCTCCAACAACTTCTCCCTTCCTCTGGTTCTTTCTGTTCCCCTCTGATTTCATTCAGAAGTGACTCAAAAGTCACTTGGGATTCCACTGATAGCTGCACTTTTTGGTAAATTAAACTATATTTGCATTCACCTCAACAGTACTTGATCAGCAATTGGTATTGTCCAATTGCTTGGTATGTGTCCAGTACTGTGCTAGCAACTGTAGATGGCATGAAAGAAACATATGATCCTGCCACTCCTCTCAAGAAGTTGTAATCAGGGTGAGAAAGCAAGATGAACTCATTTACAAACAAGGACAAATAAGACAAAATGATCAGGGAGCAAAATGTTTAGTACACCACATACAGCACCCAGCATGGGATATCAAAAGTGAAACAGCCTTGAAGTCAGAAGACCTGAACTCTGCTACTTCCTAGCTGTGTGACCTATCGTGAGTCACAGAGCCTCTCTCAACCTGTTTCCTCAATATGGGAATATTTATCTAACAAGACTATCAGAAGGATTAAAGCATATGTTGTAAGAATGTATGTTATAAACTGTAAACAACTGGGTTCACATAAGATGTTGGTTTTACAAGACAGGTAGGTCCTGGGAGGTCAAAAAGGAGGAGCAATCTTCAACCAGGAACCATAACCTGAGCTACATTCAAAGCCAGGCAGGATTTAGGTAGATGGTAAGGAAAGACAGAATGTTTGGTGCGAGGGCATGTTTTGACTTCAATTTAAAAGTATTGAGGGCCAGCCGGTGGCTCACTCGG
>NW_007729303.1:153405-155794 GCF_000696425.1 Galeopterus variegatus
CAGTGAGTAAAAGGGAAACGTCAGGAGAAACAGCTGGAGGTTTCTCTGCCTGCGCAGCATTCTCTCCTCTGGGAGCCGCATTAAGGCATCTCCTCAGAGTGAAAACATAGGTCTTGCCCATCTGACTACATGTTAATGAAAACACACACTGGCTAGGAGGAACACTTTCCTCCAGCTCCTTCTCTGCCTCTCCCACTCTCCTTGAAACAGTTACCACTGATATTAAGAAATGTTAAAACCCATCTCTAATTACTTAACATCTGTGGGTTTTCCGAGGAAGAGAATTCACTTAACTTTACCACGTCTGCTATGTTTTTGTTCTCATTTAAAACAACACTGCTGTAAATATGCATATATATATCTCTGATGCATACCAGCAAGAGTTTCTCTAGGAAATTCCTTCCCAACCTTTTACATCATATTTGTATGACCTACGGGGCAAATGCTCATGATCAAAGGCTACAAGTCTGAGGGATCCAGTGAGACCAGGCCCTGCCCAGCCACCCTAAGAGAAAAGGGGTACCATATCTCAACACACCTGAACCAATGCAGTGCACACCAGGGGGAGTGCTGCTCGAGGGGGGATGTCAAAGAGTGAAACTCCTGGCCCACGGGTACGTGCATGCTCAGTGACACAAGTGTTGTAGGTTGGATGCCCCCCAACCTCACTGAGGATTAAGCCCCACCGTTAACCGTTGAGGGTGGGAATCCTACATGGTAATGAAAGGTGGGGCCTTGAAGAGGGGATTAGATTGTAGGAGCATGCTGTAGTGAATGGATTAATAACGGTGGTCAGGGGCATGGTTCTGAAGGCTTGAAAAGAAGAACACATGAGAGGTGAGTCTCTCTCTGCTTCTAACATATTGCAATGTGAGACCCTGGGTCACTGTCACCACCACCAAGACCCTCACCAGACGTATGCCCTGGACTTTGGACTTCCATCCTCCAAAACTGTAAGCAATAAATTTTGTTTCCTTATGAATTATCCTGTTCCAAGTATTTTGTTATAAGCAAAAGAAACAGATAAATACAACAAGATAATGCCAAATTATTCAGTATAGTTGTTTTCCACTCCCAATTTCACATCTTCACCAACATTTGGTCTTTAGTGCCAGACTTCTCAAAATGATAACACGTTGTGATCTAAATTAGCATTTCTCTGATTGCTAATGACGTTGAGCATCTTTTTTAAAATTTGATGGCCATTCAGTTTTCTCGTATAAAAATTCACATTTATGTCCTGTCCTTTCCATATTTTTCTATTCGGTTGTCCTTTTCTTTTGAACATGCAGGACTTCTTCATATATTCAGGATACTAACTCTTTGTCAGTTACACATGTTGCAAATATATTCTTCCTGTTTGTGGTTTGCTTTTCTGCTTTTTTAATAGCTCTTTGTCTTAAAGTAGTCAAATTTATCAATATTTTTTATAGCTAGTCTTCTTTATATCATATTGAAGAAACCTTTCTTTACCTAAAGTGATAAAGATATTCTTATATATTATTTTTCTCAAGGTATTCCTTTTCATATTGAAGTCTTTAATACACTGGGAATTTAAGGTGTATGTGGGTATCCAATTTCATTATTTTTCCCTTAAGAATACTCAGTTGTTATAGTACCATTTATTGAATAAAATTATCCTGTCCCCAGTAATTGCCATATATGGGTAGATCTGTTTCAGGACTCTTTATTCTGTTCCATTGGTCATTTTGACCATCCCTGGGCCAATGCCACAATGCCTTAATTACTATGACCTTATAATACAACTTCACGTCTGGTGGGACTTGTTCCCTATCTCACCATGGACATTCTTGACCTTTCAGTCTTCCATCTAAGTTCCTGAAAAACCATATGGGGATTTTTATTGAGATTTCATTAAATATATAGATCAAATTGAGAAAATTGACATGTTCATGATATTTAATCTACCTGTCCATGTACATGTATATTTCTCCATTTACTTATGTATTCTTTAATGCCTTTAAAAATGTTTTCAGTCATTTTCCTCCTGCTTTCAGCTCCCATTCCAGCTCAATCCGGTGCCATCAAGCTTCTTGTGAGGCCAAGCCTGAGAATGTGAAGCAGAGAGGTAGAACCAAAATTGGGGAGAATGCAGGGTTATGCTGATGGGTCTCCAGTTTTCTGATGCACAGATAACATAGGAGCTCTTGGCATGGTTGGCTGTAAGTATGTGATTCCAGAGGAGCATGAGTGAGAGTCTGAAATGAGGATACACCAACTTTTAAATCTACGAACACTTTATCTGAAAGACGCTTTGCCACAATGAGGGTGTTAAGGAAATAAAGGAATTATACTCTCAGAGATATCAGAAAAAGATACGTGGGTCTTGGAAGATAATTACTAGAAATACACATGGAAGGAATAAAAT
>NW_007729303.1:156649-158111 GCF_000696425.1 Galeopterus variegatus
AAAGTGGATAATCAAAACTGGTTAACAAAAATGATAGGGGAGCAAAGAAACAAAAAGTGATAATGCTGGAAGTGAAACTGGACGTGATTAGAAGAGGTGAAAATGTGACAGCAAAGCAATGATAGGTCGAGACGTAGGCAGGTATGAAGCTACAGTACGAACCATACTGAGAAACTCTGATGAATATTAAGAACAAGGTAAAGTTGCTTTGGCATCTTTTAGTTTAAACTGCACTAGGAACAGAAAGCTGCCTGTGGTTAAAATAGAGTGTTTACTTCTGCTTTCAAGAAGACTAATCAAAAACAAATCACAATCAGTTTGGCTACCATTCAAGCCAAAACATTCACGTTAGCTACTTTGTTGAAAGAAAATGGTAATTACAAGGAGACAAAAAGAACCAGTAAAGGCTTTTTTCATCAATTCAGAAGGTATCTGGTGAAGCTTGCAAGCTCATATAAGGATGCTATCATGAACATGAAATTCATACACAGTTTCCAAGAATTACTGGCAATCCTTGATTTGCATAGTAGTGCAACACTACCATGCAAAAAGCTTTGCTGGATTTGGATGGAATGTTATAGAAGACGTAGCTGACTACAGGAGTGTTGTCACTGCTGCAGTTCAAAAGGCAGTTCTAGATATGCAGCCAGAGGACCTTAGTGAATTAGAACCTATAGGCATAAAAGAGGAAAGTGATTGTAATGTAAAGGACGAACATGTCTCAGAGGAAGTGATACCAGCAAAAAATCTACATTAAAGGAACTCTAAGAGAAATTTGATGACACTGAACATGCAACGGATAAAGTTTTGGATCCAAACTTAGGAGTATGACAGTTAGCCAAGGCATAGAAAAGATGCTTGTTCCTTTTGATAAGTTATATGATGAGAAGGCCAGCACTGTTGAAACTACTCTAGATAAATTATTTAAAAAGAAATAAAACACTATAATTTTCAAAAAACTGTTTTCAAATTTTACAAAAGAAGATATATAGATGACACATAAGCATATGACAAGAAGCTCAACATCATATGACATTAGGGAACTGCAAATTAAAACAACAATGAAATATTACCTATTAGAATGACAAAATCCAAAGCACTGACAACATCAAATGCTGGCAAGGATGTTAAAAAACAGGAGCTCTCATTCATTGCTAGCAGGAATGCAAAATAGTACAGCCACTTTGGAAGACTGTTTGGCAGTTTCTTACAAAACTAAACTTACTCTTACCATACAAGCCAGTAATCACACTCCTCGATGTTTAACCCAAATGAGATGAGAACGAACGTATGTTCACACAAAAACCTGCCCGTGGACATTTATAGCAGCTTTATTCATAATTGTCAAAACTTGGAAGTAACAAGATGTCCTTCAGTAGGTTAATAAATAAACTGTGGTACATTCAGACAATGGGATATTATTCAGACCTAAAAAGAAATGAGCTATCAAGCCATGAAACTA
>NW_007729303.1:158743-173299 GCF_000696425.1 Galeopterus variegatus
TTGCCGGACACGGAAAAAAGACAAAAGACAAAAAAAAAAAAAACTATGGATAGAGTAAGAAAAACAGTGGTTATCAAGGGTTGGGGGCAGGAAGAGATAAATAGGCTGAGAACAGAGGATTTCTAGGGCAGTGAACCTATTCTGCTGATACTATAATAGTGGATAGATGTCATTATACATTTGTCAAAATAGTGGATAGATGTCATCACACATTTGTTATACAACACCAAGAGTGAACCCTAACATAATCTATGGACTTTGGGTGATAATGATGGGTCAACGTAGGTTCATCAATTGTAACAAATGTACCTTCTATAGGTCAAATGAGTCCCCCAAAAGTTCACATCTTGGAAACTTGATCCCCATTCTATCAGCGTTAAGAGGGTAGGAAATCCAAATATGATATTCAAAAGGTGGGGCTTTCGAGAGATTGGACTGTGAGGACTGTGCCCTCGTGAATGGATTAATCCATTCATGTAGTAACAAGTGTGGGCTGTGGCTTTATAAGGAACACATGAGAGAGCTCTTGCCATTTCTGCCATGTGATTGCCTACATCACCATAGAACCCTGCAGAGAGTCACCACCAAATAAAAGGCCCTCACCAAATATGTTCCCTGCACCATGGGCTTCTCAGCCACCAAAACCATAATAAATAAACATCTTTACAAATTACCCAGTTTCAGGTATTCTGTTATAAGCAACAGAAATGGGCTAGCTAATACAGTATCACTCTGGTATGGTGGTATGAGATGTTGATAGTGGGGGAGGCTGTGCATAGTGGGGTGCGAGGAAAGAGGTATGTGAGAACTCTCCATACTTTCAATATTACTGTGATTTCAATATTACTGTGAAACTAAAACTGCTCTAAAACACAGTCTATCCAAAAAATGAATCTTTTTTTAAAGTTTTCAATAAATAATTTCTCTTTAGAAAGATCTACATTTTTCAACTTATTAATTGGAACTTTATATTTTTGTCACTACTCTGATATCGTAAATTTACATCTTCTATTTGTTACTTTGCCACATTGATTCTAAGAATTTGTTATACATATTAGGTAAAAATAAATTTTGTCTCTTCCTTTCTAATTTTTATACCTTTTATTTATATTTCCTGTCTTACTGTTCTAGTTAAAACCTCCACACAAAAAAATGTGAACAGACATGGTGATACAGGAAGTGTTGTCTTGATTCCAATGTTTCACTGTTAAGAATAACATTCACTGTAGGCTTTTTCTACACATATTGAGGAGATGATGTGATTTTTCTCCTTCAGTCTGTTAATCTACCAGTTTTTACATTTGTTCTCCTTTTGATATATAACTTTCCTTTCTTCTAGTTTCTTCTCTCACTTTCCTGGCTTCTGCTATTGATTTATACTTTCTACCCAGGATTTCTCTTCCCAAGTCATTCTGTTTCCTCCTTGTACATTCTCCTTGGAGTAGAGGATGGAGGAGGTAGTTCTCAGAGTAATTAACAAGTATTTCAGTGTCTAAAAAGTAAAATACCTAATAAGTGGCAGATTCTTGAGGTGCTGTCACCCAAAACCAGTCTTCAAAATGTACCACATTACATTTATATAGGTTGCTCTTGTCTTGGGCTAAAAATAAAGGTTAATTGAGATGCAGTCACTTAGAGGCAGAAGTAATTATTATAGGAAGTTTTCAACTAAGAGGGTGTTTCGCCCTTCAAAGAAACATCAAAAGTTCATTAGCTATCTTTTGAGTTTTCTTTTCAATACTATATTTAACTTTAAGCACTAGGGCTTGAGATCCTCCATTATAACACCTAGTAATTAGATTTCAAAAACGGCAAGCATCTAAGAGATATAGGAATGATGCTATGTCTTTTGTAATTCAACACTATCTGTTAAAGGGGCGAGGCCATGTCTCAAAACCACATCTTAATTTTTTTTTTTTTTTTCTTATTTTTGGTGACTGGCCAATACAGGGATTGAACCCTGAGAACTTGGTGTTATCAGCACCATGCTTTAACCAACTGAGCTAACTGGCCAGCACCTTAATTTTTAAAATTAAAGAAGTTGGAGCCAAATTTCTAAACTCTGGCTATTAATTTAGGACCTACTTTAAAAAAAAAATTGCCAATTTTTTTCATTAGCCTATAGTATATAATTATCCTAAAGTCTGTATTTCATTTAACTCTATGAAATGCATCTATTGAACAAAGAGTTAGAATAGGCATGATCTAAAAATGAAAAGGGGCACTTATGCAAAACAAGTAGAAATCAGCAAACAACTCCATAACAAAGTTCTAGAATCTTTAGTCCTAAGAAAAGCACATTAAACATGACAAGAGAATACAACAATGTAGTCCACCCCTGACTCCAAAGAGCCCCCAACTACTACCAGCAGTAAATTTTCTAAAAACAGTAAATCCTCGTTTTGTGAGTTCTACAAACACTTCATCACTCTTAGTTCTTAAACACTTTTCAGAACTCTAAGAACTAGACTAGATGGAAATCTGATATTTTAACAGAACTTAACTTGTTCTGGAGAAAAACAAACTTGGCTACCAAAATTATAAAGCATAGGATGATGTGGGAAAGGGTTTTACTGTCCATGACACACACATGAGTATTCCCAAGAAATATATATGAAAAGTCCTTCAAATATAACAGATATTAAATGCAGAACAATGGATATACATACCGATCCAAAAGCTGTTAATAATTTTAAATGAAGTTTGATACGTGACTTGGCCTCTGCTGACAACCTAAAGATATACCAGCAAAGCTTGAAGCCACTGAGGCAGAAGAGCCTGTTTTTATTTTCATCCAGCAATCTATGTGTCTGTCCAAGGCATGAACCAGGCATGGACACAGACCAAAAATCAAGCTGGGATCAACAAGGGGTTGCTTTGTCCCTGCTGATATGAGATGGGCACCACCAACCAGATGCCACTCAACCCACATCAGGGACAGGAGAGCCTGGTCTGAGTGGATGAAATTCAGGCAGCAGCTTAGGAGCACATCATCAAACATCTAACAAACAGGCAATGAGGACGTGCCACATACTCGTCACTACATTAAGCACCAAGAATGTGGCTCTAGAACAGCAACAGCCTGATAGATAAGCTGTAAATGAAAAGGAACAATGAATATGCAGTGAAACAAGAACTGTAACAGAAGTAAGCACAAAATGCTGGGGAAGCAGACGAGCGGGGGGATGGGGCCAGAAGGAGGAGGAGAAGCGCTCTATGCCTGGGCAGAAACCAGAAAAGCTTTAGTAGGGCATCTGAGCCAAGGACTAAATTCAAAATGTGAATGTCCACACCAGCCAGCCGCCAAAAGAAAAAAAAAAAAAAAAAAGAGCATCCAGGCACACCAAGGGACAAGTGACAAATGTGAGTGGACGAAAACTATACAGTGCACAGGATAATGTGGAGAAGAAGGACTTTGCCTCATATGTTAGTCAAGTTAGCATTGTCCTTTAAAGATAACAAAAGCTATAAACAAAATGATCATTGATGCCAATCCAAAAGGTGTAACTGATTTTTGATGAAATTTGGTAAGGGATGCCTGATATTTAAAGTACAAAAAAATAGACCAGGTTTAAAGCCATGGAGATGGAGCACATGTGTTGGGCTGAACAGGGGTGGGTTGCACTGCAAAGGTATAAGAAGCTAAAGGAGGTCACTTGTGGTGCATCGAGGGGACTTCAGCAGATGGACATGACTAAAGGGGTGCATGGAGATGGGGGAGGGTGTGCCCAGAACAGAGGCTGAAAGGATGGGAGAGGGCTTGGGACCTAGGCCTGAAAGCACTCTGAGATGGCATTAAAACATTTGTGTGTTTTCCTCTGGGCGATGGAAAGCCACCACAGGCTTTCACGTAGGAGAGGAATATGAGACTTTTGCTTAAGAAAGATCTGTCTGGCAGCCATGAGACATCAGGAGGCTATAGCATTATGGACTGAATGTTTGTGTCTCCCCAAAATTGATAAGTTGAAATCTAACCCTCAATCTAAGAAAGATCTGTCTGGCAGCCATGAGACATCAGGAGGCTACAGCATTATGGACTGAATGTTTGTGTCTCCCCAAAATTGATAAGTTGAAATCTAACCCTCAATATGAGGGTTTAGAGGTGGAGATTTGGGGAGGTAATTACGTCGTGAGGGTGGAACCCTCATGAATTGAATTGCGCCCTTATAAGAAGAGGCCAAAGAGCTGTATTTCTACCATGTGAGGATACCGTGAGAAGTCAGGAATCTGCAACCTAGAAGAGGGCCCTCACCAGAACCCAAGGTCTGAATTGTGTCGGTGACAGTAGGGATAAAAAGGAAGAGATTAAGATACACTTAAGAGGTAGAAATCAATATAACTTCTTAACTGACTAGTATAGATGTTAAAGATAATCAAAACTTTTAGTTTGGTAACTGAGTAAATGGTGCTGTCATTAACCGAGATGGGAAACGATGGTTTGAGAAAATGATGATTATTATAACTAACACTGAGCACTTTTCTAAACACTTTAAAGTACTATCTCATTTAGTCCTCACAACAACTCTGTAAGGCTTCTAAGGTACGGATACCAATACACATCAGAAAACTGATACACAGAAAGGTTAAGAAACTTGCCCAAGGTCAAACAGCCAGTAAATGGCAGAACCGAGATTTGAATGCAGGCACACTCTCAACTATTACATACTCTATGGGACATAACCAATTAAATGTCCCTCATGTCTGAGAGACATCTAGGAACTCGTGTTTGGTATTTGGAAAACAAAACTAGAGCTCAAAAGAAGAATAAGGGTATGAATTTTAGAGTCATCAACATGGTTGTGTTTTGTGAGGCCATGAGCCCCATGAGATGGACATCAGAGTGAAGAAAGATCCCAGAAGGAAACCAGGAAGAAGAGTTTGCAAGCAGTGCTAGTCCACAGGCTGGGTTGGCCACCAAACCACAGAGGTGAAAGCTCAAAGCAGTCTGGACTTTCTCCTTGTGAAAACATGGAATCCCTTCACTATTTGCTGTCTGATGAATCCAGCTAAAGGACAGCTACAGGATCCCTGCCCAGATTACTTCAGCAAGAAGGGAAGCCTGATAAGAGTATGAAATGGTGAAGGCAAGAAAAAACAAACAAAAAATTGGTATTCTCAGCTCTCAGAAGGATGATCTGTATCCATGTCAGAGAAGCAGCAGCAGTGTGAGGTCCTCTCTCAAGTAGCTCCTCATCTCATTCATCGCCCGCTGCCTGCCAGCCCCAGTCTCTGCCGGGACCTCTGCTCTGCCCACCCGGCAGGGCCCCAGCCATGTGGCAGCAACGCCAGGGACATCGAAGAAAGCGTCCTCTGGCAAAAACGGTGCAAATAAATAATGGCCCCTGCGATAATCAGCTTTTGTTTTTAATGGGCTTCATATGACTCATCAACTACCACGTATGCTATACCCCAGGCTCTGGCTCTAAATTAACAAGGTTCAGAGGGAGGAAGAAGGAAAGAAGCAAAACATGGGCAGATAGCCCACGAAGCTTTAATCCTAAGAGAAAACAGAAACAAGGGTGGCAGGGGAGCACTGGTGACCATTTCCTCTTTGAGCACTCAGACGCGGAGGGTCTGGAGAGGGCAGAAGCTGAAACAGCAGCAGAGCGAGGCAGTCCCCAGCTCCCCTGGGACCTGCTAATGTGATCAGGCCTGGTTGCCATGGTGCCATCGCGGGCTGCAAGGTTTCATCAGCCTGTTCTTTCCCTTTCTGCCACAGTTCCTGTCTTGTGGGCATCAGCAGCAAGAAAGAAGAAAAAAATGTTTGCACACTAATGGCTGCAGGGTCACTGAACACTATGTCTAGAAGGGACAAGGAGAAGGTGGTAGAGACAGAGAAAGCAAACAAGATGGGAACAAACACTTTTAGAATATATTAAATCCAACCTGGACGTATGAATGAGATCCCATCATAAACACTCCTCTCCAAGACTTTTTTTTTTTTTTTTTTTTGGTATTTATAAACCAAGAATCTTGACAGAGATCATCAGCTTTTACTCAAGGCTCTTTCCTACAATGACTTCTGATAATGGGGCTCTGGGTTCACTCCTACATGAAAAGCATGAGCTTGTGCAAAGAAAATACACACTCACGAAGTTAGATTCATGCATTTGACTAAACCATGGGTTCATGAGCAGAAACCATGTCTTATTCATCTTCCCACACTCAACATCCAGCACAGTCCAGGTGCTGGGTTTAACAAATGTTTATTGCAAGCATTTGGAGGCAAATCTGTAAAATGTGATATTATGAAATGTTTAAGACATATCTGGTACAGGTTGAATTGTTTTCTCTCCAAATTCACACGTTGAAATCTTAACTCCCAGTACCTCAGAATGTACCTTTTTTGGAGATAGGAACTTTAGACAGGTAATCAAGAGGTCACGGGGGCTGGGAGGACCTGTGATCCAAAATGATTGGTGTCCTTATGAGAAGAGGAAATTTGGACACAGACATGCACAGAGGGAAGATGACATAAAGAGACACAAGGAGAAAATGGCCATCACCAAGCCAAGGAGACAGGCCTGGAACGGATTCTCCCTCACATCCCTCTGAAGGAACCAACCCTGCCTACACCTTGATCTTGGAGACAATAAATTTCTGTTGTTGAAGCCACCCAGTTTATGGTACTTTGTTATGGCAGCCCTAGAAAAGTAATACAACATCCAAACGTAGAGAGAATTGTATAATAAAACCTCCCATCATATGCGTCTCCCAAGTCTTTCACTCCTGCATACTTCATGATGCACCTCTAAAATAGGGGGCTGGCCGGTTAGCTCAGTTAGTCAGGGTATGGTGCTGGTAACACCAAGGTCCAGGGTTTGATCCCTATACTGGCCAGTTGCCAAAAAAACAAAACAAAACAAAAAAATATATGGACCTTTCCTAACATATCCACAATACCCTATCAAACCTAACAAAATTAACAATAATTTGAAGGCAGGCTTAATTCAGAGAAAAAATATACCTTATACTAAAACACATACTTACATTCTTCCAATAAAGCTATTAATAATACTAAAAATGAAATTCCAATAAGCTTGAATTTTTGTAAATAAAATCCTCAGTGGATAGCAAGCCTTTTAGAATAATTCAATTCCTTAGTCAGTTCTCTTACTCAACATGTTATCTGAGAATAAAAACCTTGTCACTTTATTAAAGTACAGAAAAGAAAGGAAGAATGCAGTAAGTATTCACACCCACTCCCCCGTCGTTGAAAATGCACTTTCCAAACTAATCCCAAGAAATTTAGCAGACATTGTGAAGTCTTTGGTTAAAAAAATAATACTATGTGAATGATATTTTATGCTAAAATGCACGTAGTTTGACATGTGAAAACTGGCATGGCAGAGGTCAAAACCACTACAAGAAAAAATAATAAATGCGAAACCATACCTTAACAGGGTAGAGAACCGTTCGTTGTGTTTTTCTAAAACTTTAGAGACCTGGAGTTGCCAACACTTCAACGAATGACAACTTCCAATCACATGTCCTCTTCAGGAAGTTTACTTTTTGTCTAATGTTAAGATAAAAAGAAATGTTAAAGTCAGAATGGCCTACTTATAAACGTTTTTCAAAAGGATCTTTTGAAAAGCAGTTCGCTCCATCCACGAACTTGTTTGAAATGCACATTCTTGGGCTCACTCCACCAATCAGGAAATGGAACACAGCAGTCTGTGCTTTAACAAGCAAACACGTCCACCCAGCTGTCCCAAATTCATTATGTCCTGACACTCAGCTTACCACCTTTGCTCTTCTTCCCAAACCTGCTTCAGACCCACTTCTCTTCCTGTGTTTTGAGTAACACAATTCCCACACACACACCCCTACAAATCTGATGGTCCTCACTGACTCCTTCCCCTCCCTCTTCCAATTGGCCACCAAGTCCTAAGGGACTTTCCTCTTCTTGCCTTTATTGCAAGTTTTTATTATTTTTTGTCTGAATGGCTATAATAAACCGTTTGGTTTTCTGATCCCTACCCTAGTCCCACCTCAGATCCATCCTCCACACGGCACCAAAGAGATCTTCCCAAAAGGCAAATGGAAGTCCATCAATCTCCTCTGTAAAACCTTTTAATTGCTCCCTACAACCTCTGCAATGAAATTTCTACTCCTTAGGCTTCTTCCTTCAGTATCACCTACCACTCCCTACCTCCCACCTATGAGCTGGTAGAGTCCAACCACCAGAACTATTTGTAAATGTGTAAACCAGTGGTTCTCAAAATGTGGTCCAAAGACTAGCATCATCAGCATATGCTACGAACTTGTTTGGGCTCACTCCACCAATCAGGAAATGGAACACAGCAGTCTGTGCTTTAACAAGCAAACACTCCAGGTGATTCCAATACACACTAAATTGTCAGAGCCACTGCTCTGCACCCTCCAAGTTTTGTTCACCAACAGACTTAGTTAGCCCTTTGGCTCCTTCTTCTACCAGCAGTGCTGAGTTAGACGCCCCTTCTCTGTGCTTCTCTGTGCTTACTATTTCTAGAACTGGTCACCCCTGTATGATAATTATCAAATTTATTTTTTGGTCTCTCTTGCTGGTTTGTGAATATCTTGAAGGCAGGGATTGCGTCTTATTTATCTTTGATTCATTCATCCCACAATCACCTATTGAGCACTTATTAATCATTGGGTAAGACTCTGAGCATATATCTAATCAATCTATCCCTTGTCTCTAGGGGAAGCTACCTCTCATTTTAGCTCAACATGTGACTGAAGACTCAATATGTCAAATCTACAAAATCCAACCACAAACCTCAAGAACTATGTACAACTAAAAAAGTCTGAACATAACCAGTTTGACATCTCCTGGTAAGTGAAATGGAATTTTTGTTTCATATGTGATGCTGACTGAGATGTATAGACATGGTTTATAAAGGGAGAGATGGTGACTGAAATTTTCATGAAAATTTATGTATTACTTTTTATTATCTCTCAACAATGTCTAGAATTTGGAGAATAATTTTGTAAGTAAATGAACCAAGAATTTTAAATACTAGATTAAAATTCATTCATGTTAGCTTATTTTAATTGCAATAGAAGTTGAGTAGGGCCGGCCCGTGGCTCACTCAGGAGCGGTGCTGATAACACCAAGGCCCCGGGTTCGGATCCCATATAGGAATGGCTGGTTCGCTCACTGGCTGAGCGTGGTGCTGACAACTCCAAATCAAGGGTTAAGATCCCCTTACCGGTCATCTTTAAAAAAAAAAAAAAGTTGAGTAAAGTTTTATTTTTGTACTTCTCAGCCTTCAGTGTGTATAAAAATCTCCTAAGTCTCTTTTAAAATGCTAATTCTGATTCAATATGCCTATGTGGGGCCCAGGGTTCTGTATCTCTAACAAGCACTGGAGTGATGCCCTGGTAATACTGATGTTTCTAGTCCTAGAACTACACTTGGAACAGCAAGTAAAATTTAGACGATACTATTTTTCATGAAGTTGTTGGTCTTCCCTTCAAATCAACAAAAACTTTTTTGGATACCTTTGCACTGAAAAGCTTTCTAAAATGTCTTTCAAACTTTAGGATAAAGATGGCATACTAAATATGAACATGTAGTTCAGCTACCTCCCAAAAATCTCACTAACATAATAATAAAGAGAGTTTCATTTCTTTTAGACATAAACTCACAAGGACAAAGATCAGGTGAGTGGAAGCAACAAAATGTTGGAAGCTAGAAAGTAGATGAACAAAAGGTAACTGGTTAGTAAAAATCTCACTAACATAATAATAAAGAGAGTTTCATTTCTTTTAGACATAAACTCACAAGGACAAAGATCAAGTGAGTGGAAGCAACAAAATGTTGGAAGCTAGAAAGTAGATGAACAAAAGGTAACTGGTTAGCAGCCCTGGGAAAGCTGATCCCTTATCTGCCAGTAGGGAAATCCAAGAAGCAACTCATCATAGACTCTCCAGAAAGTGTCAGGGATTCAGAGTCCCAAAATCTTTGGAAATTGGGAGAGGGCAAATTTGGGGCTCCAAACAGACAGAATGGTGGAAGTCTGATTAAGAAGCAGCTTAGCAAACCAAGAGAAAAAAGGAACAAAAAACTTCAAAACAGAGAACAATGAAGAAAATGGCAATAATAAATCTTTACCTATCAATAATTACTTTCAATGAAAATGAATTAAGTTCTCTAATCAAAAAACATAGATTGACAGAATAGATTTAGAAACAAATCCAACTATTTACTGCACATAAGAGATTCACTTTAGATTTAAGGGCAAGCATAGACTGAAAGTGGAAGGGTAGAAAAAGATATCCCATGCAAATGGAAACCAAAAGAGAGCAGTGGTGGCTGTACTTGTCAGAAAAGACTGAGTCAAAAACAGTTACAAGAGACAAAAAGATACTTATATAGTGATAAGGGGATCCACACATCAAAAGGATATAACAATTGTAAATATATATGCACACAACATTGGATCACGTAAATATATACACAGCAAATGTTAGACAAAGTGAAGGGGAAAATAGTCCACAATACAATAATAGTAGGGGATTCCAATATGCTGATTTCAACAATAGATGGGTTAGCCAAACAGAAAATCAAGAAAGAAACTGTGGACTTGAACAACAGTATAGAGCAAATGGACCAAAGAGACATATGCAGAACATTCCATCCAACAACAACAGAATACACATTCTTCACAGGTTCACATGAAACATTCCTCAGGATTGATCACATCTTAGGTTACAAAACAAGTCTCAACAAATAAAAGAAGACTGCAATCATATTTAGTACATTCTCTCACCACATTGATATGAAACTAAAACCAATAACAGGAGAAAAATTGGAAAATTCACAAATATGTGGAAATTAAGCAACACACTCCTGAACAACCAACAGGCCAAAGAAAATCAAAAGGGAAATCAAAAAACATAAGACAAAGGAAAATGGAAGAACACATACCAAAACTTATGGGATGCAGCAAAAACAATTTTAAGAGGAAAGTTTACAGCAATAAATGCCTACCTTAAGAAAAAAATAAACAACCTGAACTTACACCTTAAGGAATAAGAACAGAAGAACAAACGAAGGCCAATGTTAGAAGAAGGGAAAAATAGAGCTTAGAGAAGAAATAAATGATACAGAATCTAGAAAAACAATAGAAAAGATCACCAAAACTAAGATTGGTTTTTTGAAAAGATAAACAAAATAGACAAACCTTTAGCTAGACTAACTAATAAAATAATTCCAATGGCATTTTTCACAGAAATAGAAAAAATAATCCTAAAATTCATGTGGAACCACAAAAGATCCCAAAAAACCAAAGCAATTTTAAGAACAAAGCTGGAGGCATCACACTTCCTGATTTCAAATTGTATTTCAAAACTATAGTAATGAAAACAGTATGGTACTGGCATTAAAAACAGACACATAGACTAATGAATTAGAATAGAGAGCCCAGAAATAAACCCAAGCATACATTAAACTAATTTTCAATGAGGGGGCCAAAAATACACAACAGGGAAAGGATAGTCTCTTTAATAAATTGTGTTGGGAAAACTGGATATCCACTTGCACAAGAATGAAATTAGATTCTTACACCATATGCAAAAATCAACTGGAGGTGGGGAGAATTGATGGACAAATGGGTACAAAACTATGCTATCTACCCTAAGTGAATCATTGTAGAGTATATGCATGTATTGAAACAACACACTGTACCCCACAAATATATACAAGTAAATGATAAAATAAAAAAATTTTAAAACATGGACTCCCCAGATGCAGGCATACTCCATGCGTAGGTGGTTAATATGGTCTTCTCAGGAGATTCTTCTCAGCCTAAGAGGGAAGGCCAAAAGATAAAAACAATAAATGCATGACATATCAATCTAACTAAAATTATTACGTAACTATTTGGAGAGAAGGAAGGGATGGAAATGAGCTCAATTTTCTTATTCCATAATAAAGTGTCAATAGATAATGCCTAAAACTGGAAAATCGCCCATAGAAATATTAGTACATCATTTAGAGACTAGGTATGTAAGTACTGGCAAAGTCAGCTAACTGCGAGAGTTGAGCAGTTGACTCAGGAGCAGGGAATGGGCTGTGTGGTGGGGTAGGGAGTCTGCTGGTTTTGTGTAACAGGCCATGTAGAACTATGTCCATGTTAAAACTATGTCCTTGATAAAATTTTTTAAATTAATTAATACAAAATAAAATGTAATCCCCATGCTTTTTTTTTCTTGGATGATTCAGGACATCACAATAAGTATCATTAACTGGCCATGCTATGACCTCCACTGAAGCAGGATGTTGAGGACCTGGGCTCAGTTTTACCACTCACTGGCTGTGTGACCTTGAGCAAGTTACTTAACTTCTCTGCCTCAGTTGCCTCATCTGTGGAACAGAAATAATAATAGGATTATTTTGTAAGGATTGAATTAAGTAACACTTATAAAGTGCCGAAAATCGTGTTTGGCACATAGGAATGTTCAATAATAGCTTTTCTTCTTAAGGTATGTTTGCCCCTGTAATAAATGGCTCCCAACCACTGTATTGATTTTGTGCCTTTTATTAGTTTCTTTTTCATCCTCCCTGCCCCCACCTTTGCTCTCAGTCAGGCAGTTGTCCCTCACCACAGTAATCAGTGTGCCTTCCTTGAACAATCCTTCCCAGAAACTAAACAACAAAACTTATTAAAACCATATAAAATAGAGAAAATGAACACTAAGAAATGTTCTGAATGTCTCTCTGTGAGGCAGGTTGGCAAGTTTCAGTATATTAACTGAGTGCTTACAACCCTTTGGGCTAACTTCCTTATTATCAACTGTGGGTCAGCAGGCTGGGTGACACCCCTGGTGACCAACCATCCCAGTCTCCTAGGGACTGGCACTGAAATTCCTGTATCCTTGGAAACCTTAAATCAGCACTGGGCAGATTACTTAGTACTTTTGCACCTGTTTCATCATCTGTAAAAGGAAGGATAATATCTACTTTAAAAGGCTATTGAAGATTAAATGAGAGAACACTTGTAGAACTCCTGACACATGGTAGCTGTAGCTACTGGACTCAGTTGTACATTGTTATTATCAACTCTAATGTCAGGTGGCAAAAGAAAGTATTCATAGAAACATAACCTGTAATTTGCTTTATCTACCACGGGTCCCCGGAAGCTGAAATGTTTGCTTTCGTGAATTTCTTTCCACCTTTGTCCTACACAATTTGTTTCAGGGACTAAGAAACATTTTAAGTTTAATGTCAGGTGGCAAAAGAAAGTATTCATAGAAACATAACCTGTAATTTGCTTTATCTACCACGGTCCCCGGAAGCTGAAATGTTTGCTTTTGTGAATTTCTTTCCACCTTTGTCCTACACAATTTGTTTCAGGGACTAAGAAACATTTTAAGTCTGGTGAGTTGGCTCAGTGGGTTAGAGCATGGTGTTATAACACCAAGGTCAAAGGGTCTGGATCCTCATACTAGCCAGCCACCAAAATTTTTTTTTAATTTAACAGTTGAATATTGCTGATTTCTTTACTGGACAAAGGCATGGCAGTTTTCCACCATCTTTTCATACACATGTCTTTTTCACATTGTGGGAGCCCTGGAGGATTTATGCCAGTAGCTGCTTCTAAACTTGCAGACAGAAATCGGCATGCTACCTCACAAAGAAGGACATCAGGCATCAGATCTGAAATTCATTTTTGATTTGCATCTCACTTTTTTCTTTGCAATGGCACCAAATCATTCAGTCTTCTAATGGATTGCCAAATCATTCCCTAAATATGTCCATTCTATCCTTGAAAAATAAGGGCTCTTATCACCAAACAGATAAAATACTATTTCTGATCCCAAAAGCTGAGGCAACTCAGTACTCCATAGATATTAATTACAGTCTGGAGGAAGTTGCTCACATCTGTGCACCCCACAAACACAAGGACAAACTTACTTTAAGAAAGTTACCAGGGGGGCCGGGCTGGTGGCGCACTGCTACAGTGCGCCACTTGGGAGCGCAGTGGCGCTCCCACCGAGGGTTGGGATCCCACATACAGACCGGCCGCTCACTGGCTGAGCGAGGTGCAGGCGCAACACCGAGGGTTGCGATCCCATTGCCGGTCACGAAAAAAGCCAAAAAAGAAAAAAAAAGAAAGTTACCAGGAAGAAAGTGCATGTCTTTTAGCCGAGCCTGTGGCGCACTCGGGAGAGTGCGGTGCTGGGAGCGCAGCAGCGCTCCCGCTGCGGGTTCGGATCCTATATAGGGATGACCAGTGTGCTCACTGGCTGAGCGCGGTGCGGCCAGTCTCAAAAAGGACCAAAAAAAAAAAAAAGAAAGTTACCAGGAACTTCTGGTCAAGATGGCAGAATAGACGGTCCCCAGCATCCCTCTCTCCCATAAATCAACAAATTTACAACTATAAAAAAGCAACAACAGCCAAGCTGGGGCCACTAGAGCTCAGGGGAAGAGGAGGAGAGACCTACAGAGTGCATGAAGGCAGGAGAAGCCATGATGAGAGAAAGAAAAAACCGTTCCGACTGTTTCAAATCCCAGCCATGTCCAGGCAGGAGGCTGCCGAGCTCAGGGAGCAGGAGCTGGCAAAAGCC
>NW_007729303.1:173852-176203 GCF_000696425.1 Galeopterus variegatus
AATTTACAACTATGTAAAAAAGCAACAACAGCCAAGCTGGGGCCACTAGAGCTCAGGGGAAGAGGAGGAGAGACCTACAGAGTGCATGAAGGCAGGAGAAGCCATGATGAGAGAAAGAAAAAACCGTTCCGACTGTTTCAAATCCCAGCCATGTCCAGGCAGGAGGCTGCCAAGCTCAGGGAGCAGGAGCTGGCAAAAGCCATAGCTGTGCCCTTTAGATGAAGTTGCTTGGAGGCAGAAGGAGAGAAGAGGGACTTGGTGGCCCCCAGGCCAGAAATACCACTAATAGGGTTCCCATGGACCCACGCAGGAGCAAGGGGCCACAACAAGTGAAAAAAAGGAGCCGCTCAGAGGCCGGTGAGTTATTGCAAGGGACCGGAGCACGGTCCAACCCAACCCATAGGAAGTGTTTGGAGCACAGGCAGTGGGGGAGATGGGCCCACCAGCAGAACACTGCGGCACAGCAAGGACAGCAGATCCGCCCCCCAATCAGTGTAGGACCACTCAGAGTATACTGCTCAGGAATATAGAATTGCAGGGGTGCAGTTTGATGAAAAGACTCAGGCCCATACCAGAGTTTCTACACAACCCAGGTGCACCAGATCTCACTAGACCCAGAAGTACCTATAAANACCAGAGTTTCTACACAACCCAGGTGCACCAGATCTCACTAGACCCAGAAGTACCTATAAAGTCAGCCATTAAAACCTGAGCTGCACAAAAAGCCTTCCCCAGGGAATCAGCAGCAAAACAATAATTTAGCTCAACCACAGAGCTCAAGTACTGGTCCCCACAGGAAGTTCCCCCATTTTAGAAATAAGCAAAGGATAACAAATTAGTTTCAATGCAGAGTTTAAGTGGTAGAAACAGCAAATAATCCAACACAGAACTAGAAGAGAAAACAAAATACCCACAACCAGAGACAAAGTTTGATATTAACTAGTAAAGGTCTCATTTCACCAAAGAACACCAATAACACCTAAAAGGACTGGAAGTCCCCTGGGCTACCAAGCCAGGAATCGGGGGAGGGCCAGGGGCCTCGGTTATGCCCCCTGACACCCACAACCAGTCCCAAGGGAGGGGGCCTCAGACCGTGGCCACACACCCCAACATGCACAACCAGTGCAGTGCCAACCACCAAGCCGCCACAGGAAGCACCCCAGACTCTCCCGAGTTGGGGCGGTGGAGGGCCAAGGGCCTTGGGCACACCCCCCCCAACATGTGCAACCAGCCCAGCGACAACCACCAAGCTGCAGCAAGAAGGGCCCCAGGTTCCCATGCTGGGGTGGTGGGGGGCAAGGGCTTTTGCATACCCCCCCTGACATATGCACCCAGCCCAGCAATGACCAAGACACCTCTGGAAGCCCCCTGGTCTCCCCTGTGGGAATGAGGGGGGTACCACAGGCCTCAATCCCACCCCTCCTCCTTCCTCCTTCTTCCATCCCATTTCCTTCCCCTTTCCCCTCTCTCCCTCCCTCCCAACTGCTCCACAACATCGTAGAATGTAAAAAATAATAATATTAATTTAAAAAAAAAGAAATCTAGGCAAAAAATAAAGTTACCACATTTGGGGTAGGTAACAGAAAGGATCACAAGTTACTCAAAGCCAAAACATGGCCTGGGAACCTTCCAAAAGGCAGCAGAGAGAGCAGAATGAGCCAGGCATATGGGACTTCTCTAAAAGGGTCCCAAGCTCCTTCTTCTCATACTCTTATTTCTACTGTCAACATCCCCAACCAGTGCCCAAAGCCTGTGAGCACAAAACACAAGAGAACCACAGAACCTCAGCAAAGCCTTGAGGGCCATGTGGTCTAACCAATTAGGGCTAGAGTAAATGGATCCAGTAAGATTTGTATTATCTTTTAATTCTATTTTTCCACAAATCTTTTGTACCCTCATGTATTATATATACACACACATACATATGGGATTAAATGTGGTTCTTTATGAGATTAGGTTCATACTACACGTCTTTTCTACAACTTGCTGTTTTTCTACTAAACAATATGCCAGGAAAACCCCCAGGTTGATAGAAACATAGGCAAATGTTTCTAATGAACAGAAGAAAAGAGAAAATAAAAATGGTTATTAAACATGAAAATAGGTTAAAAGTAAAAAGTACACATTAAAACTACATTACATACCTTTTAAACTGCCTTGATTGGAAAATGAAAATGTATTAATATAAGTGTTGGCAAAGGTGTGGGTGAGTAGGAAGTCTTGTATTCTTATAAAATCAGCTTCTTAATGAAGCCTATCCTGAGTATCTTGAAACTTGTAATCTCTCCTGCATCAGCACCTTCCCCTTCAATCAACTTCTGATTCTCTTTACACTGTTGTTGGTATTTTGT
>NW_007729303.1:177203-179295 GCF_000696425.1 Galeopterus variegatus
AATGTTTCTAATGAACAGAAGAAAAGAGAAAATAAAAATGGTTATTAAACATGAAAATAGGTTAAAAGTAAAAAGTACACATTAAAACTACATTACATACCTTTTAAACTGCCTTGATTGGAAAATGAAAATGTATTAATATAAGTGTCGGCAAAGGTGTGGGCGAGTAGGAAGTCTTGTATTCTTATAAAATCAGCTTCTTAATGAAGCCTATCCTGAGTATCTTGAAACTTGTAATCTCTCCTACATCAGCACCTTCCCCTTCAATCAACTTCTGATTCTCTTTACACTGTTGTTGGTATTTTGTGTATTTTATGTCACTTAAAATAAGTTTGTTATGTAAGTTTGGCTTAAAACAATAAAGATAATTATCTTACAGAGAAAAAAAAAAAAGAATAAATGGATCCAGGACAAGATTTCTCCAAGTATAGTCTGATGCCCACTGGCAGCAGAATCACCAGAGCTATTTGATGAAAATCCAACATTCTGAGTCCCACCCAGGCCTCTGAATTAGGATCTCTGAGAGGGAGGTCCAGGAAATTTGCATTTATAACAAGCTTCCCAGGGACTTCCTGGTTATGCACAAAAGGTCTGAGATCTACTGCTCTCGGGAGACAAAAGATAGCAAAATGCACAACTATAGCGAGGCAAATAACCTGTAGATGAAGGCCATGTTTAACATCTACCAGCCTCAGATTCCACCTCTGTAAAATAGGGATAATACCTACAAAGCAGGATGGCTGTGAGAATTAAATGATAAATGATAGCCTCAAGCACAGTGCCTCTTAGACAGCAAGTGCTCAGTCAGTATTAGTCATTCCCTAACTTGTATATGGCATCCTAATGAAGACATAACAATAGGTCACCTTTTGAATAAATGTCACCAAGGAAAGCAGATGTCTAGCATGAGTTAAGGCCTCAATGCTACTGAGTCATCAGCAAGGAAGGCTGAGGGCAGCAGCTTTAACCAGTGAGTGGGTGGTGAAATGTACCTGTGGACATTGGTTCTCAAGCTTCAGTGTGCATCTGAATGGCTTTAAAACAGACTTTCGGCCCCACCAGAGCTGCAGATTCAGCAGGTCTGGGGTGGGGCTGAGGATCTGCATTTCTGAGAAGGTCTCACGTGATGCTTATATTACTGGTCTCAGAATCACACTTTGATCATCACTGCTGTAGAGGGGTTCACTCTATAGCCCAGTGCCTAACATCTAATACATCTGACACTTTGTAATAAAAAAGGAAAACTGTGCTGTGTATATTTCCTATTGACACCAGACTGCTTGATTGCATGTAAATAAAGAAAAAAGTAATAAACCAAAAGTAATAAACCAGCTGTGCTGCCTCTATCCCTGAGAATCTTTCTTACTGTGTTTCTGAACAATGCAGAGAAAGAATGGGGCGATTTGAGTTCCATCTCCCTGCTCACTAGCTGTGTGACCCTGAGTGAGGTACACAATCTCTTCAAACCCCAGTTTATTCACCTGGGAGTAGAGGTGGGCTTGGTCACTGGTTGCCACATCTACTGGTGCACCATCAATCACAGAAGCAGCATTTTAAATAAAACATGGGCTCCCCAGCCGTAACCCCAAACCTAACAAATTAGAATCTTCAAAGGAGAGACTGCAAAATGTGTTGTTTTATGTAGGTATGTTCTTTACTTGTTTTTGACAGCTGACGAGGACCCAAACCCTTGACCCTGGTGTTATAACACTGCACTCTAAGCAGCTGAGCTAACCTAACCGGCCAGCCTTATGTGGGTGTGTCTTAAACAAAACCTCCCTGTGCAATTTTCATGGGCAGCCAGTTTTGAGGAACCATTAATATGTTGATCTTTCAGGCCTCTTCCAGCATTAAAGCTCTCGGATCTTTTTGATTTCTAAGTCCTTGTGCCCTGAGTCTGTGGTTACCAAGTAGCCTTCTGCTTTTATAATTGTTCCCATGGAGTTTTTAAGTGTAGGAAGCAAGTAAACAAGTACACTAGTCCTCAAAGAAAAGAATCTAGTCTGCTTAACAGTTATATGTCTCATGTATCAGTAAACTGGCATTCTGGGTTTATTTTTTATTTTAAAAAATAAAGTCCGGGCCGGCCCGG
>NW_007729303.1:180431-181942 GCF_000696425.1 Galeopterus variegatus
ATTAACTTTAGCATCTGTCATGTACCAGGCATTCTTCTAGGTATTCAGTATATGGCAGTTAACAAAACAAAGTCCCTGCCCTCACAGAGAGAACATTCTAGCAGGAAGAGAACAGACAATAAACAAGTGAACATAAAGATAAAATAATTTCAATAGTAATAGGAAGACAAAATCACATAATAATAGGATAGAGAGTGACTGGAGGTTACTTTCAGCAGAGCAATCTGGGAAGGCCTCTTTGTGAGGATGACACTCGAAATTAAATCTGAATGATGGCAAGGGACCAGCCAGGTGAGGATCTGGAGAAAAAGCACTGAGGAAGAGTTAAAGGCAAGTGCAAAGGCCCTGAGGTAAGAATGAGCTTTGCATTTCCAGGGAACAGGAAGGAAGTAGATGAGGCTGGAGGGTAGAGGCACAGGAATGAACTGAGTTCAGGAGGCCAGCAGTGCTCAGATCACAGGGACCCTTACAGACCAGGGTTATGCATTTGGATCTTATACTTACTGCAGTGGAAAGTAGCTGTAGAATTTTAAAAAGAAGGAGATGATCTGATTTCCTTTTTTTTTTTGAAGTTCACTGGATTTGGATGAAGAATGAGCTGGGGGTGGGGGGCAGGAATAGCAAGAGTAAAGGCAGAGAATAATTTTTAACTGGCAGGTGGCACATAGCAGGCTCTCAGATATTTCTGGGCTGCTGTAACATACGTAAAAATCATAATATACTTGTTTCATTTCCTGTGATATTTTAGAAGTATTTAAGATCTAGAAGTCACTTCCTTTGAACAACGAAACAACACAACTTTGTATTGCCCCTCTTAGCATTGATAACAATCAAGAAATATTAGCATAGGGACCTAAAAAGAACACACAAGGGAACCAGGAGACCTGTCTTCTGGAACCCTCTCTGCCATCAATTAGCCATGTGATCTGGGGCATCTGGGGCACAGTTCTGAACCTTCCAGATGAGAGGGGAGGCTGGGCTACGTGGTTTCTAAAGTCCCTAACCAGCTCTTAAACTATACAATTTTGTAAGTGTAACAAATGAGGTTTCCTTATCTGGGTGGCAAAATGGGCTGATGACTCAGGGTGAGATTTTTCTGTTACTTTCAATCTCCCAGAGAAACTCTAGTTAAGCAGGAAACAGGGTGTTAATGAAGAAACTGTCTAGTCTTACTATTTCCTTGGCGCCTCTGGCACAAGGATATGATGGTCAGCTGGAACCTGGGAAGTAGATGTTCCTGGTCAGCTGGGAGCTCATCATGCAGAGGCTCTGCACGCATAGGTCCCTGTGTCTCCCTCCCTTCAGTTACACTTTGTCTGTGGTCTTTCTGGCAGGCTTCCACCCATGTGGAATTGTGCAAGAGACAGGCACTACAACCCAGCCTCCCACTTCCTCTTGGTAGGCTGTCCCCACAGGGTCCACTCCTCTCATAGGGCCAACTTGGCACCCCCACGAGGACCTCATTTCACAAGATCCCTGAGGGCCAGCGTTATCAGCCCTGACTATCAATC
>NW_007729303.1:182882-183449 GCF_000696425.1 Galeopterus variegatus
AGATGCCTGAGCCCTACCCCATATTTAGTGACTTAGAATTGGAGTGAGTGAGAGGTTGGAAAGAGAATATGGTGGAGTTAGGCTTAGTTAACTTTACACGATGGAGAGAATGTGTAATTTGGGGAAATTGCAAACCAAAGAGGTTCAATAATTTGTCTAATTGAGGGTTTCTCGGCCTCAGCACTATTGACATTTTGGACAGGATAATCCTTTGCTGCGAGGCTGTCCTGGGCGTTGTAGACTGTCTAGCAGCATCCTTGACCTCGACTCACTAGATGCCAGTAGTAACTCTCCAGTTGTGATGATCAAAAATGTCTCCAGACATTGCTAAATGTCCCCCAGGGGAGGGCGGCAAAATAACTCCCAATTGGGAGCCACTGATGTGATCCCACATAGTTAATTATCAGCAATATTGAAACTAAAACCCAGCCTAATGATTCCTGGCTGTGTTGATTCTTCCACATTCAAGTAGGATCTCTGGAACATGGGCATGCGTCAGTCCCTGAAGAAATACTACAACCCACTTCATGGCTCTCGGTGCCTAGAGCAGAGAGGGAGCAATGGAGA
>NW_007729303.1:183649-184044 GCF_000696425.1 Galeopterus variegatus
GGCCAGCCCGGCTTTGCTTTTAATGATACAAATACAGAGGAGATTAGTAGCCAGTCATACCCAGATAGGACTTGACCAGCCACCCATGTGGTGGGATCAGGCCAGGGTAGATAAACTACTGCAAACAAGAACAAACAGATTTTTCAGTCTCTTGGCAACCAAGTTTATTATTATGCTTTGACCTGGCAGCTGGTAAGGCTTTATATGAATTAACCAATGAAGCTATGAGAAAACAAGATTAATGGCTCTGAAATATAGTATTCTAGTGGCACTTAGAGCTAACATGTTCAATTTCAAGGCTGCTTTCTTAAGTAGATACAAATAATTTTAAAATAATAATAATAAAACAGTGTTTTGAAAGGACACATCCCAGAGGGCTGGCCGGTTAGCTCAGT
>NW_007729303.1:187801-189715 GCF_000696425.1 Galeopterus variegatus
ATAAGGCCAAGCTACATAGAAAAGTTGACTAAAGTAGTTATGTAATTAAATGCCAAAATGAGTCTCAGAGTTGGGAATTTCTTTTAGAAGCTAGAAAAATATAAATTCACTTTGATGCAAAATATTCATCGAGAAACAAATTTCCCTTTTTTTTTTATTTTCAAGAAATTTCACTCTCTCCCTAGATCAGCACAAGAGTTAAAAATACTGGAAACAGGCACTGAATGGCCCTGCTCAGACTGCCAGGCTACAAAGCAAAGGACTCCCCTCTGCCACCACGGGAAGGATCAAAAGCTCTCACATCTCCCCTTTCCAAGGAGGACAAGACCACTACCCTGGGGAAAATAGGAGACTAGAAAAGGAGAGACTTAGGAGTTGTTGGTGTATCGATGAACACTGCTTCTCTTGGAAAATATGGGAAGGAACCGTTAAGAGTTAAGAAAGAAAGAGCAGAGTGATCCCCGTTGCTCAGTCTTCCATTCCTTTTTCATTCATTCAACACACGTTAAGAAAGAGCAGAGTGATCCCCGTTGCTCAGTCTTCCATTCCTTTTTCATTCATTCAACACATATTTTTTGAGTGCTTAACATGTCAGAAACCATTCAATATGCTATGGACACCACAGTGAATGAGACAAATTCTTGGCCCTCACAGAGCTTGTATTCTACCAGTGGGAAACAAATATCATGTGTGTCTGTGTGCGTGAGAGTTAGTGCTATAAATAAATACTTTAAAGATAAATAAGGCAAGGTAAGGAGGTGTAAAATGATGGCAGGAGTGCGTGAGGGATTCTTCTTTAGATGGTGTAGTCAAAGAAGGCCTCTCTAAAGAAATGACTTTTGACCTGAATGAAATGAGTGAGAAAGCCATGCAGACATCTGAAGGAAGAGCATTGCAGGCAGAAGAAACAGCAAGTGCAAACGCTGAGGTGTGGCTGGACCAAAGTTAGCAAAGAGAAGAGTGATAGAAGATAAAGCCACACACCACGTAAAGGCCTTATGGGCCACAGTGAGGACTTTGGTTTTTATTCTGATAAAAAGCCATTGGAGAGTTTGAGCAGAGAGTGAGTGACATAATGGACTCCGGCTGCTGTGTTGAGAATAGACTGCAGAGCGGTGAGCACAAAAGCAGGGAAGCCCTTTAGGAAGCTTTAGCAGTAATCCAGGTAGCAGAGATGATAGGAACTTGGTGGAAGCAGCAGAACTGGTGAGAATGGCTATTATCCTAGATATATCCTCAAGGTAGAATCAGTGAGATTTGCTGAGGGTTTCGTTGTGGGGTAGAAGAGAAAGAAGAAAATCAAGGGTGATTCCAGGGTATTTAGTCTCAGCATCTGGAAGAGTGAAGTTGCCATTTACTAAGATGGGAAAGACTAAGGGAAAAACAGCCTCAGGAAGGGAAATCAAGAGTCTGGTTCCTAGAGATTGTTGCCTGCTTCAAATCCCTTGCATCTATTTTAAAACCAAGGCAACAGAAATTTAGAAGTTGATCTTAAATTTCATATGGAAATTCAAGGGTCCCAGAATAACCAAAACAATCTTGAAAACAGAACAAACTTGGAAGAGTAATTCACACATCCTGAGTTCAAAAACTTATTACATAGCTACAATGATCAAGATGATACAATCAATATGGTACTAGCCTAAGGACAGACATACAGATCAATGGAGTAGAACTAAGAGTCCAGAAGTAAACCCTCACATTTATGGTCAATTGATTTTCAACAGAGGTGCCAAGACAATTCAAAGGGGGAAAAAATAGTCTTTTCAACAAATGGTAGTGGGAGAACTGGATATTCACATGCAAAGGATGAAGTTGGACCGCCTACCTCAAGGCATATACAAAAATTACTTAAAATAGATCAAAGAATGAAATGTATGAGCTAGAATTATAAAACTCTTAGAAGAAAACATA
>NW_007729303.1:190568-191893 GCF_000696425.1 Galeopterus variegatus
GTGACCTTGGATTTCACAATGATTTCTTAGATTTGACACCAAAAGCTCAAGCAACAAAAGAGAAAAATAGATTAATTATACTTCACCAAAATTAAAAATCAAGGCAAGCCATGGAAATTAAGAAAAAATGGAAGGTAAGAAGGAAGGAAGGGAAAGAATGCAGGAAAGAAAGAAAATAGAAATGAAAACCAGCATAAAATTTTAAAATGATCCTCAGACTAGTTCTTTGAGCATTATATTAACCTTTTTTCATTTCTAACCAACTGCAGAAACTTTGTTTTCCAAATTGTGTTTTCCCCTAAATCAAGTTTTCAAGAAGGAAAAAAAAAAAAGGAAGGAAGAGAAAGAAAGAAAGAAAGGAAAAAGGAACAATGGAACACTAAAAACAAATTTTTTTTAAAGATGAGGGGTTAAGGGGATCTTAACCCTTGACTTGGTGTTGTCAGCACCATGCTCTCCCAAGTGAGCTAACCTGCCATCCCTATATAGGGATCCAAACCCGTGGCCTTGGCGTTATCAGCACCACACTCTCCCACGTGAGCCACAGGCCAGCCCTGAACACTAACAAATTTAATGAACAATAATTACAGAAAACTTATATGGTATAGCACTATACCAACCTGCCCCCCCAACATATGACTATTAGTCACCCATAAAGCAAAAATTCATCCAGTATGCAAAAACAGCTGTTAGACCAGAGGGGAAAGGAAGAGGACCCTGTGGCGGAAGGTTCTGAAGTCATCTGGACCCAGGTGGCCAGCAGGAACCAAAAGGCTGACTTTTCAGCTATATCAAGGGCTCACAGGCCTGACTTTGCTTAATCTGTGATCAACTGGGACACAGACAAGGTTTTGGCAATAGTACCAAACCCTGTCATCACATGAGCCCTACCACCAGTCATGACCAGAGGCCCTGGCTACCAGGTAGGGCTTTCTGTCTGGCTCACAGGAAAAAGGTGAATCCCCTCTCGCGCGCGCAACTATCTGGCTTTCAGACTCTTATCAACAAGGGGGTAAGGACGTTAAATAAAGTGAAAAGAACAGGAGAGAGGAAGACCTAGGCGGCAGCGCGGGAGATCTGGGACCTTCCTTCTCTGCCGCCAGTGAAGTTTCTTTCCCCCCGATGGGGACCCTTGCACCTGGATGCCACCTGGAGGTAACCTCAGACCCCGGCTCGACCTGGGACTGCACCTGACCGCCCCGGGCCGCTGTCATTGCTGGGGTTTGTGCTGAGAGACTGGGAAAGGCAAAGGCAACTTCTCCGGCGGGGTCAGAGCCCGGAGGCTGGAAGAAGGCGCCGCAGCCTCCAGCTGCAGCCGCAGGGCA
>NW_007729303.1:192485-195583 GCF_000696425.1 Galeopterus variegatus
CACCACCCTCACCTGGCTCAGCTCGCTGTCCTGTCCCCACCGCCGCTCTGTGTCCCCACGCGCCGCGTCCACCCACTGCCAGCCTTTTTTGGGTCGTTGGCGGGTATTTTCCGTCTGGCCCCACATCACTTCCCGTCAAGGAGAGCGAGGTGGGGGCGGGACCTCCTCTCTTCCCTCCACCTCCCGCTTCCTCCTGTCACCTCGGGGAGCACCCCCGCCCGACTAGGGGAGGAGGATGGGTGAGGGCCCCGGGGCCACACTGCACGCGGCCCCCAGGCCAGCCGCACCTGCCCGGGGGTCCTCCTGGAAGCCACGAAAAGGCCCTGCTCGCCTCATTTGTGCCAAGACAAGTCTCCACTGCCCTGTTCTGGAAGGCGCGAAAAGATCAGTGCGCTGCGAGGTAGGGTTTGGTGAGGATGGCCAAATCTCCTCCCCCAAAAGCCGTTTTCCAAAGCCGTTTTCCATGGCATCAGGTCGGCATCTCCACCGTAGTTGCCAGAAGTGCGGAGCGGCAGCAAGTCGGCCCAGCCCCTGGTTGCTGACTCTCGGGGCTCCCGCTGGCGACGCCCCCGGCCCTGCTCCTCCTCCCGGGCCGGCTCATTGCCTGGCGTCCGGCTCTGCCGCCGTCCATCCCGCCCGTCCGGCTCCTCACTCGGGTTGAGCTAGGCAAGGCCTTCCCTTGGCAAGGGAAAGTCTGGGATTCTTGGAAATGACAGAGGAACAAAATAAGTAAAAATTCTGGCAGGAACAAATAAATACAATTCTAGGAGGAAATGACAAACGGAGCCTCTGCTCACATGGTCTAATTCGGATTATAAAATTAAAGTTCTAAGAGTGTTAGAGCAATTCGTTAAAAAGGAAAACTACAGTACATTGGAGAAGAGCCTCTAAGGAGACATCTGCGAGCCTTTGCTGCCACCTGGCGGCCGTCTCTCAGCGCGGACGGGTTTGTGCTGGCCGCAGGGACGCTGAACCCGGGGGTGTGAAGACCCTCAGACCGCCGGGTTCCCACTCAGAGGCCTGCAGGTCTGAACAGTGGCCTTTGGGCCTGCCTTCGTGAGCTCCAAGGCAAAGCATTTCTGAACCAAATAATTCCACTTCTAAGCGGAGCAAAATGTTTGGAAGCTTTAGTCCGGCTTGTTTTATCATCTACGGTTTCTCACTTACTTGTCTACCTCCACCACAAATTCCAGCGGTCCCAGGCCCACCTGCCCAACCCCATCATCCTTCCAATCTGTAACTACTAACAGTTTGCATTACAGTACAGATATGTGTCCAATATATAATATCACATTTAGTATGAACCATATGAAATGACCACTATTTGGCAATTTCAAACATCCAATACATAATATTTCGAGGAAAACATAATACAGTGAATTTGGAGTTAGAGATAACAGATTTTATCCTAGGGTGATACTTTCTGTTCCCCACGTGATAGAAAGGCCATCGGACTGTCAATGAGGTTAGAAAAGGAAAAGGAGACCCATGTTCACGTCTAGAGGAACACTCCTGGGAGTCACTGGTCAGCTAAGATCTGGGGGGCCAACAATGCAGTAATTGATAATGACTCGAGCGTTACTGGAATACAGATAAATAAAACCAAATCAAGGCCTCCCAGAAAAAGTGATGCATAAATTAAGAAGGATGAATAAGGGGGAAAAGTGAAGCAGAAGAGAATTCCAGGAAAAGGGAGCAGAGAGAAGTCCTGGAGGCAAAAGAGAGCATGAGATATGGAGCAATTGAAAGAAGTTCAGAACAATGAAAGAGTAAGTAAGAAGGAAGCAGTCAGAGAAGAAACTGGAGAAATAAGCAGAGGCTGGATTATGAAGAACCCTGGAATGATAATGATGATAGCCAACATTTATTTATCATTTACTGTGAGTCAGCCAATATGCTAATAACTTTGCATATATCACTTCATTTACTTCTCACAACTACCCTGTGAAGTAGGTACTTTTCTTGTCCACATATTACAGATCAGGAAACTGAGTCTTAACATGATTAAGCAATCTGACCAAGATTATACAGCTAAGAGGTGGTGCAGCCAGGACTAGAACTTAGAACCCATGTTCTTAAAGGTTATAAAGCCAAGAATGGATTTGAGAGGTCAATTAGCATGCTAAAATCCAACTGAGGGATAGTAGTGATCTGGTTAAGGCAGTACCCATAACGATGGAGATGAATGAATAGATCTGAGATATTTAGAAGAGTGAATCAAGAGAACTTGGTTGCAGAGTGGTGGGGGAGAGGGAGAAGTCCATGGAGATGCCCAGGTTTCTGGCTTGGGCAACTAGGAACCACTGAGCATCAGGAAGAAAACCTAGCTGCAACAGGGAGAGAGGGTGAAATAGACCATAATGAATGAGTTTAGGACACTTCCATTTTGACACACTAGCACCAACAGAACGTCCAAGTGAAGCTGTTCAGTATGTAGTTGAATAGACTGATCTGAAGCACAGAAGATGTATGCTGGTGCTATTGCCCAAAGGATACTGGAAGACATGAGAATCAATGAGCTAATCTAGAAAGTGTACTGAGAGTGCAAATAGGAGACTTGTTACAGATCCCAGAGGAAGACTCAGCATTTAAGGCACAGGCAGAGGAAGTCCAAAAAGGAATCTATGAAAAGAGTGTCCAGAGAGGTAGGAGAAAACCAGAGAGTCTTTGTTATTGCAGAAACTACATTGAACGTACCTCATGCATCAGTTCAAAATCATCTCTACACCACTTCTTACTCCAGCCACAGAATTGGTGGCAGTATATTTCTTGCTTTCCACCCTAGTACTTTTCTAAGGCCTACTACTTTCTGCCTTGGGTTGAGTGTCTCCTCAAAACTTAATCCCCACTGTACTGTTGAGGATGGGAAATCCTATTATGGTAATGGAAAGCACGGGCCTTAAAGAGGTGATTAAGTTGATGGTTTAATGGTGGTTGTGGGAGTGGTTCTGAGCATTTTACAAGGAGAGCATGAGTCTCTCTGTCTCTACTCTGCCATTTTCTGACATCTGAGATCCCTATGTTGCTGTAAAGCCACTACCAAAGAAGACTCTCACCAGATGTGTTCCCTGGACTTTGGACTTCCCAGCTTCAGAAAC
>NW_007729303.1:196324-197869 GCF_000696425.1 Galeopterus variegatus
TCTAATCATGGAGTAATGGGTTAATGGTTTAATGGGTTTTCAGGGAGTGGTTCTGAGCATTTTACAAGGAGAGCATGAGTCTCTCTGTCTCTACTCTGCCATTTTCTGACATCTGAGATCCCTATGTTGCTGTAAAGCCACTACCAAAGAAGACTCTCACCAGATGTGTTCCCTGGACTTTGGACTTCCCAGCTTCAGAAACTGTAAGCAACAAATTTCATTTTCTTACAAATTACCCAGTTCCAAGTATTTTGTTGTAAGTAACAGGAAAGGACTAATACATTAACACTGTGGGCCACTACTTGAAAAACACAGAGTCCCAGCTCCAGTATTCCTACTGGATTGAAATTGGAAATATCAGTAAGAACTCATGGATTGTGATATATAGAAATAGACAGATATAGGAATAGATATAGGTATGTGTATGTTGCTGTGGATTGAATGTCCCCCCAAAACTCATTGAAGTTTGATCCCTATTGTAACAGTGTTAAGAGACTGGGAAATCAGGGGATGGCAGTGTTGAAAGGTGGGGCCTCTAAGAGATGATTGGATCATGAGGACTGTGCCCTTGTGAATGAATGATTCTAATCATGGAGTAATGGGTTAATGGTTTAATGGGTTTTCAGGGAGTGGTTCTGATGGCTTTATAGGAGAGGAAGTGGGCAGGTTAGCTCTCTCACTCTTGCCATTCTCACCATGTGATACCTTGCATGGCCATGGAACTCTAGAGAGTTCCCATCAGAACTCTCTAGAAGAAGAATCTCATCAGATGCACTCCTGGACCTTGGACTTCTCAGCCTCCAAAACTGTGAAAAATAAATTCTATTTCTTTATAAATTACCCTGTTTCCAGTATTCTGTTATAAGCAACAGAAAATGGACTAATACATATTTATTTTCCAGCTCTGTGTGCTTAGAGGTCCCAGAAGCAATAGCTACAAACACACTTAGCACACAGATCTTGATTTCTAAATACCTCTTTTCAATAAAAGGAACCAAGGAAATGACCTTATACATAGAAAATTCTAAAGAATACAAAAAACTATTAAAGCTAGTAAATAAAATGATCAAGATACAGAATACAAGATCAACAATACAAGATCAAAAATTGGTGTATTTTGGGCCAGCCCGGTGGCGCACTGGATAGTGCGCCGCTTGGGAAGCACGGCGGTGCTCCCGCCCGAGGGTTCGGATCCCACATACAGACCGGTTCCCGCTCACTGGCTGAGCGAGGCGCGGGAGCAACGCCAAGGGTTGCGATCCCGTTGCCAGTCCCCGGCCCGGTACGGGGGCAACACTGAGGGTTGCGATCCATTGCCGGACACAGAAAAAGACAAAAGACAAAAAAAAAAAAAATTGGTGTATTTTGGGCCAGCCTGGTGGTGCACTCGGTAGAGTGCGGTGCTTGGGAGTGCGGCAGCGCTCCCACTGAGGGTTTGGATCCCATATACAGACCAGTCCGCTCACTGGTTGAGCGCGGTGCAGGCGCGACACCAAGGGTTGCGATCCCGTTGCCGGTCGCGGTACAGGCGCGACGGTCGCGGTA
>NW_007729303.1:198539-200740 GCF_000696425.1 Galeopterus variegatus
AGATCAACAATACAAGATCAAAAATTGGTGTATTTTGGGCCAGCCCGGTGGCGCACTGGATAGTGCGCCGCTTGGGAAGCACGGCGGTGCTCCCGCCCGAGGGTTCGGATCCCACATACAGACCGGTTCCCGCTCACTGGCTGAGCGAGGCGCGGGAGCAACGCCAAGGGTTGCGATCCCGTTGCCAGTCCCCGGCCCGGTACGGGGGCAACACTGAGGGTTGCGATCCCTTGGCGGACACAAAAAAAGAAAAAAAGAAAAAAAAAAAAAAAATTGGTGTATTTTGGGCCAGCCCGGTGGCCCACTCGGTAGAGGGCGGTGCTTGGGAGTGCGGCAGTGCTCCCACCGAGGGTTTGGATCCCATATACAGATCAGTCCGCTCACTGGTTGAGCGCGGTGCGGGCGCGACACCGAGGGTTGCGATCCCGTTGCCGGTCGCGGTATGGGCACGACACTGAGGGTTGCGATCCCGTTACCGGTCACGAAAAAAGACAAAAAGGCAAAAAAAAAATTGGTGTATTTCTACACATTAGCAATGAATAATCAAAAAGGAAATTAAGAAAACAATTCCATTTACAATAGAATGAAAAGAAAATGCTTAGGAATAAATGTAACCAAGGAGGTACAAGATTTACACACTGAAAACTACAAAACACTATTGAAAGAAATTAAAGAAGGAGGGAGGGGGAAGGGGGAGAGGCAGAGAGAAAGGGATATATGGGATAAGGGACAAAAAGAATAACTATGATTTGTAACAATGTATTTGCTAATAAAAAAAATTTTTTTAAAAGAAAGAAATTAGGGCCGGCCCGGTGGCGCACTGCTACAGTGCACCGCTTGGGAGCATGGTGGCACTCCCGCCGAGGGTTCGGATCCCACATACAGACCGGTTCCCGCCCACTGGCTCAGCGAGGTGCGGGAGCAACACCGAGGGTTGCGATCCCGTTGCCGGTCCCGGTCCGGTACGGGGGCGACACTGAGGGTTGCGATCCGTTGCCGGGCACGGAAAAAGACAAAAAGGAAAAAAAAAAAAAAGAAATTAAAGAAGACCTAAGTAAAAGAAAACACATTCCATGTTCATGGATTGGAAGACATAATATTGTAAAGATAGCAATACCCCCCAAAGCAATGTACAGATTCCATACAGTCCCTACCAAAATCCCAACAGCATTTTTGCAGATATGGAAAAGTTGATCCTAAAATTTTACAAAATTGCAAAGGACCCACAAAGTTGAAGGGCTCACACTTCCTGATTTCAAAACTTACTACAAAAGTACAATAATCAAAAAGGTGTGGTATTAGCATAAGGATAGAATAAGATGGCACATTGATAAGTGGAATAGACTTCAGAGTCCAAAAATAAACCCATACATCTATAGTCAATTGATTTTCAACAAGGGTGCCAAGACCATTCAATGGGGGAAATAACAGTCTTTTTAACAAGTCATGCTGGAAGAACTCAATATCCACATGCAAAGTAATAAAATTGGACTCTTACCTCACACCACATACTTGTATAAATATTATCTCAAAATGGATGAAAGACCTACATATAAGAACTAAAACTCAAAAGCTATTAGAGAAAAACATGGGCATAAATCTTCTTGACCTTGGATTTGGCAATGTTATCTTAAATTTGACACCAAAAGCACAAGCAACAAAAGAAAAAAGTAGACTAATTAGACCTCATCAAAATTTTAAAATTTTGTGCATCAAAGGACACTACCAAGAGAGTGAAAACACACTCCACAGAATGGGATAAAATACTTACAAATGATGTATCTGACAAGAAAATAGTATCAGAATACATAAAGAGCTCTTACAATTCAACAAAAAGACAACCTAATTAAAAAGTGGACTAAGGGGCCGGCCCCGTGGCTCACTCAGGAGAGTGCAGTGCTAGGAGCGCTGAGGCCATGGGTTCAGATCCTATATAGGGATGGCTGGTGCGCTCACTGGCTGAGCGCAGTGCGGACCACACCATGCCGAGGGTTGCGATCCCCTTACCAGTCAAAAAAAAAAAAAAAAAGTGGGCTAAGGACTTAAATAGATATTTCCCCAATGGAGGCATAAAAATGGCCAACAGCACATGAAAAGATGTTCAATGTTATTAGTCATTAAAAAATGCATATGGGGGCCGGTCTGGTGGCGCACTGGATAAGTGTGCCGCTTGGGAAGCGCGGCGGTGCTCCCGCCCGAGG
>NW_007729303.1:201007-204021 GCF_000696425.1 Galeopterus variegatus
CATACAGACTGGTTCCCGCTCACTGGCTGAGCGAGGCGCGGGAGCAGCACTGAGGGTTGCAATCCCGTTGCCGGTCCCCAGTCCGGTACGGGGGCAACACTGAGGGTTGCGATCCGTTGCCGGACACGGAAAAAGACAAAAAAAAAAAAATGGGGCAAAGGACTTGAAGACACTTCTCCAAAGAATATATACAAATGGCCAAATGAAAAGATGTTCAATATCATTGGTCATTGATGAAATGCAAACCAAAACCACAATGAGATACTACTTCACATTCACTAAAATGGCTTTAATAAAAAAAATTGGGGGGCGGGGGCAGCTGGCAGGTACAAGGATCAAACTCTGGACCCTGGTGTTATCAGAACCATGCTCTAACCAACTAAGCTATCCGGCAAACAAAAAAATAAAATAAAGTAAATGGAAAATAACAAGTGTTGGTGAGGATATGGAGAAATAAGAATCTTAGTACAATGTGGGGGGGAATGTAAAATGGTTCAGCTGTGTGTAAAACAGTTTGGTGGTCTTCAAAAAGTTAAACATAGAGGGGCTGGCCAGTTAGCTCCCTCAGTTGGAGCATGGTGCTGATAACCCCAAGTTCAGATTCCTAATAGGCCAGCCACCAAAAAAAAAAAAAAAGTTAAACAAAGAATTACCAGATGACCCAGCAAGTCCGTTCCTAGAAATATGCCCCAAATAACTGAAAACAGGTTTTCAATCAAATACTTGTACACAAATGTTCATAGCAGCACTATATACAACAGTCAAAAAGGGAACAACCTAAATGTCCATCAATGAATGAAGTATGGCATATTCATATGAAGAAATATTACTCAGCCATAAAAAGGAATGAAGTACTGAAACATGTTACAACATGGATAAACTTCAAAACATTACGCTAAGTTTAAAAAGCCAGACATAAAAGGTCACATGTTGTATGATCCCATTTATATGAAACATCCAGAACAGGTAAATCCACAGAGACAAAAAGCAAACTAGTGGCCGGCCTGTGGCTCACTCGGGAGAGTGCGGTGCTGATAACACCAAGGCCCCGGGTTCGGATCCCATATAGGGATGGCCGGTTTGCTCACTGGCTGAGCGTGGTGCTGACAACACCAAGTTGAGGGTTAAGATCCCCTTACCGGTCATTAAAAAAAAAAAAAAAAAAAAAAGCAAACTAGTGTTTGCCAGAGGCAAGAAGGAGGGGGAAATGGGGAGTGACTGCTTATTGCACATGGGGTTTCCTTTTTGGGGTGATGAAAATGTCTTGCAAGTGGACAGACATGATAGTTGCACAACATTGTGATTGTACTAAATGCCACAGAATTGTACACTTGAAAATGGTTAATGGTTAATTTTTTTATGTGAATTTTGCTTCAGTTTTTTAAAAAAAAGAACCAATACTTCCTGATTCAAAATTTGGTTTGCAAAAGAAAAAGATGAACCAGAAGGTAAAGGAGTGCTCAAAGAATGACAGGGACATGCAAAAGGACACAGGATCCATCCTGAAAGAGAACTGTTCCTTAGGGAAGGACTTTTTTTTTTTTTTTTTTTTTTTTTTGGCAGCTGGCCGGTTAAGGACTTATTTATTTTAACTGAGATTGTAAATACATTTTTGGTTTTAGATACATTAGCAACACATATTTTCAAAAATGCCCTCTGTGAATATCAAAGTATTTACTTAAGTATTTTATATCTAACTGTAAAGTTTTTTTCAGAAGTTTTATTTTATATTTGTTAAACTGAACACAATTTTGGGATGCTTAAACATTACTTTTGTACTTGAAATAAACATTTACTTCAAAAATAAAAAAAGGACACAGAAGCCAGCTTGAAGGAGTTCCTACTGGTCAAATCTGGGACAATTTGAACATCAAAATCAATAGTGTTTATCAGGGCTGGCTTCATGGGCACGCAACATGTAAGGTTATACAGGGCCCTATGTTTGGAACATTAACGCTCTGCAGTCACTGTCTTGAAATTATTAATAATTTTGTCTTCGAACCTGTGTTTGCTAAGTGAGCTCTGATGACATACTGGAGCATGCTAGGAGCTTGGAGCATCTGCTCTCACATCAGTCTGAATCCTGCTGCTGCCCCCTCCCCACCTCCTGCTCTCCTGGTCCCTGCCCAGCTTTGCATTCCCCACCTTGCTCACCTTGCTCCAAGGCAGTGACTGGTCACCTTGGCTGGGGGAGGCCCACATTCCACCATCACCTTCCACCCTGGCAGCAGCTTAGGCATGGATAGGTGCAGAAGGGTTCAGGGTTAGGCACTTGCATCACAGCACCATGGGGTGGGGAAGAAGGCAGTTGTTGCTTTCCTGGTCTGGGAGTGCCACAACACATTCTGCAGGTCATTCAGCAAGGGCCTTTTACCACCACCATCCAAGAAACAAGAACACATTGGCATGGAGGCTACAATCCCTTGGGGATTCCCTGTTTGCATTGATTGGAGCAGCCAGCCCATGAGAAGAGAAAATTGACTTTTTCATCCCTACCCAGGGACTACTTTTTCATTTGCATTGGGCCCCACAAATCATGCAGCCTACCCTAATGACTGTAACCCATACAATAAAATAGGAATCCATGAATCACACTGACACATAATTTCTGCATATTCCTACCAAATTTGAATCTATCTAATCATAAGAAAACAACAACAAACCAAAAAAAAATTTTTTTTAAAGAGGACCAGTAAGGGGATCTTAACCCTTGACTTGGTGTTATCAGCACCACACTCTCCCAAGTGAGCCACGGGCCGGCCCCAACAAACCAAACTTAAGGGACCTTCTACAACACAACAGGCCATTATTACTCACAAATGTCAAGGTCGTGAAAGGCAATAACTGAGGAACTCCTCTAGAATAAGTGAAACCAAAGAGACGAAAACTAAATCCAAATGTGATCCTGGATTAGTTCTAGCATCAGGAAAAAAAAAAGTTACCTTTTCCTCTACCATACGATCCAGCTATCCCACTACTGGGAATATACCCAAAGGAATGGAAATCATCAAGTC
>NW_007729303.1:205012-223908 GCF_000696425.1 Galeopterus variegatus
CAGTGTATATTGACAAAATAAAAATTTAACAAAAAATAAATAAATAAATAAATAAATAAATTTTTAAAAAGTTACCTTTTCCTCAAAAGGACGTTAATGGAACTTAGCAGAATTTGGACAAGATTTGAGATTAGATAATATTGTACCAATCTTAATTTCCTGATCATTATGTTGTGATTATGAAAGAACATTGCTGTGTTTAGGAATTACATACTGTAATATTTAGTGGTAAAATATTTTGCATCATGTGTGCAACTTAATCTCAAAGGATTTAGGAAAACAATAATGTATTGGCATGTGTATATATATATATAAATACATACATATGGAGAGAGATTAAGCCAGATGTGGTAAAAGGTTAACAATTGTTCAATCTGGGTAACAGGTGTATAAAAATTCTTTGTACTATTTTTGCACCTTTTCTCTTTCTGAAATTATTTCAAAATAATAGTTAAAAAAATTTTTTTAGTCTCTTCAGAAAATCCCATCAGATAAAGTCTAGTCACCTATGTTAATGGCCCACTTGAAAATATATCATTGCCTTGGCTTTCCCTCCTTAAACTCTTTTTCTCCCCCTATTCCACCCTCCTGATCTTGGGGTTAGAATGGATTTCTTATAAGACTGGAGAAACAACCACCTATTTATGTTACCTGAGAAAGCCCTGATATTCCTTTCATTGGAACGATTGATGCACTAGTGGGAAAGGCACTGACATCTTTAAAAGCTTAATGGTAGCTGTTAGAAATAAATTCCAAAATGGCAAAGGACAGACATTACATCAGGACATAACTGCTGTAATGGGAAGCAAGTCTGGAATGCAGCCAAGGTGTCTTGACCCGCAGGGATCTATGGTGATGGCTAATAGATCATGATGTTCTGAAGGGAAAGATGGGATGTGGTGTCTCTTGATCTTTTTTTTTTTTTAGGAAATCAACAGACAGTGAGCAGAAACGCTGATGTCAGTCTCCACAATGGAAATCATGGTCCCTCACCAATTTCCTGATTTAAGTCACTTCTGCGACTTAGAGCCCAATGACTGAAGAAGCTGTATCAACTTGAGGAAGGATTCTTCAATGCCACAAAAATATACAGTGAACATTCTCTTGCTCCTTTCTCCAAGAGAACCAAGGCCATCAACCAGGGTAAATGTGCATTCAGAAAAAGGAATACTCAAGACTTTGATGACCACTGTCAGGATCTAAGCTGACACCGGTATGAGCAGACTGAAATGCCACCATGGTCTTTCAGTTAAAAATGGGGTTCATAGAGGAAAAAGGGTGAATGCAGGTTTGCCTCAAACTAATCTAACAGGGACCCACTTTTTAGAGTTTCCCACCCCACCCCTAGTCCTTAAGTCAGATAAATATAAACTCAGTAGTTGGCAGAGACTTACTTTAACCTGTGATGTAAGAGCCTTTATGGTAGAAAGGGCCATCTGAAAGCCCCAGAATCTACTTTACCTGGCTAAAATAGCAAGTCAAAAGCAATTCATACAAAGAATTACAGACATTAATACCACTTTGAAAGGTCTGAAGGATATAGGAGTTGGGGGGAGGGCAGTTCTCAATCCCTACTCACTTCACTTCTCTGGGCCCTGCAAAGAGTAGATGGAGAAAGTTCTGGATATGAACAGTGGTGTTGGTTGCACAATGTGAATGTACTTACTGCCACTAAACTGTACTTAAAAATGGTAAATTTTATGGTATGTATATTTAACAATTGAAAAAAATACTCTAGAGTATGGAGTTATGACACCAAGATCAAAGATTCAGATCCCCTTACCCGTCGTCAGCCAAAAAAGAAAATACTAGATGGATCGTAGACTACGACAATAGCAGAAAACAGTGGACTACCTCAACTGCAGCTGCTATTTTGGAAGCAGAATTTTTTTAAATGACAACTTTATTGAGATATAATTGACATACAATAAAGTTCATACTTTAAAAGTATACAATTCAGTGTTTTTCTAAAAAGATTCACAAAATTGTACACTGATCACTACTACCTATTTCCAAAACATTTTCACCACCCTAAAAACAAGGCTGGCCAGTTAGCTCACTCGGTTAGAGCATGGTGCTGGTAACACGATGGTCGTTGGATCCCCTTACTAGTCAGCTGCCAAGAAAAACAAAAAACACAAAAAACAAGTTAAAACCCTATAACCACTAGCAGTCACTCTCCATCCTTCCCTCATTCAGCCCCTGGCAGCCACTCATCTACATTCTGTCTTAACACATGAGCCTGTTCTGGGCATGTCATATAAATGAAATCATACCAATAGGTGGCCTCTTGTGCTGGCCTTCTTTCATAACGTATTCTAAGTTTATCCATGTTGTAGCACGTACTCTCATTTTTAAAGATGAGTAATTTTCCATTGTATGGATATACCATTCATTTATCCATTTATCAGTTGATGGACATTTGGGTTGTTTCCACTTTTTGGCTATTATGAATAATGCTGCTATGAACATTCATGTACCAGCTTTAGTGTGAACATGTTTCCAATTCTTGTGGGTACAAACCTAGGAGGGGAATTGCTATCATACGGTAACTCTATGTTTAACCATTTGAAGAACTTTTCCAAAGTGGCTGCACCATTTTACATTCCCACCAGCAGTTTTTATTTTCTGTCTTTTTGATAGTAGTCATCCTAGTGAACATGAAGTGGTAACTCATTTTGGTTTTGATTTGAATAGATGCAGTATCTGGAACTCGGTATGTGACTACTAACTTGGCCAATGTATCCTTCTCAAAAGGAGAATGAAAAGCAGTTCGATTTAACTTGACATATAAGATAGGATTATTATTCCTTGAATGTACTAGGATTATATATTCCTCATCATTGTCATGTGACTCAACTATGCATCCTGTGGGAAGAGTCCATGTCTTGTTGACTTCCGGCTCAACCATGTGACATGCTCTAAACCAACAAGATATGAGATGTAGACAGCTGGCTGGTTGGCTCAGTTGGTTAGGGCAGTGTTACAACACCATGCGCAAAGGGTTCAGATCGCCATACCAGCCAGCCACCAAAAAAAATATATATATATATATATATATGAAATGTGACATTTGCAACAATTGAGCAAAAGCTTATAACTGCATGTTTTCTCTGTCTCTCTCTCTCTCTTTCTCCTATAGTCTGTCACATCTCAGATAGGAGCTGCTCCTTCAGGCTCAGTCCCAGAATGATGAGACACATAGTCTACCTGTAGCCAAGCAAATCCAAGCCTGTTACACAGTAGATACTTGGTGTAAACTAAAACTTTTAAGAATATTTTTAAGCACATAGCAAAAAAAAATCTCAAAAGCTCACACTAAACAAAACTGTTAAGTGTACTGAATAAATCAATTTATACATCGACAATTTTCACTTTTCATTTTGTTCATTTTGTATTGTTTGAATTTTTTTTTTTTTTTCCTTTTTGTCTTTTTTCGTGACCGGCAACGGATCGCAACCNTGTAAGAGCCTTTATGGTAGAAAGGGCCATCTGAAAGCCCCAGAATCTACTTTACCTGGCTCAAATAGCAAGTCAAAAGCAATTCATACAAAGAATTACAGACATTAATACCACTTTGAAAGGTCTGAAGGATATAGGAGTTGGGGGGGAGGGCAGTTCTCAATCCCTACTCACTTCACTTCTCTGGGCCCTGCAAAGAGTAGATGGAGAAAGTTCTGGAGACGAACAGTGGTGTTGGTTGCACAATGTGAATGTACTTACTGCCACTAAATTGTACTTAAAAATGGTAAATTTTATGGTATGTATATTTAACAAGTGAAAAAAATACTCTAGAGTATGGAGTTATGACACCAAGATCAAAGATTCAGATCCCCTTACCAGTCGTCAGCCAAAAAAGAAAATACTAGATGGATCGTAGACTATGACAATAGCAGAAAACAGTGGACTACCTCAACTGCAGCTGCTATTTTGGAAGCAGAATTTTTTTAAATGACAACTTTATTGAGATATAATTGACATACAATAAAGTTCATACTTTAAAAGTATACAATTCAGTGTTTTTCTAAAAAGATTCACAAAATTGTACACTGATCACTACTACCTATTTCCAAAACATTTTCACCACCCTAAAAACAAGGCTGGCCAGTTAGCTCACTCGGTTAGAGCATGGTGCTGGTAACACGATGGTCTTTGGATCCCCTTACTAGTCAGCTGCCAAGAAAAACAAAAAACACAAAACAAGTTAAAACCCTATAACCACTAGCAGTCACTCTCCATCCTACTTACTTTAACCTGTGATGTAAGAGCCTTTATGGTAGAAAGGGCCATCTGAAAGCCCCAGAATCTACTTTACCTGGCTAAAATAGCAAGTCAAAAGCAATTCATACAAAGAATTACAGACATTAATACCACTTTGAAAGGTCTGAAGGATATAGGAGTTGGGGGGAGGGCAGTTCTCAATCCCTACTCACTTCACTTCTCTGGGCCCTGCAAAGAGTAGATGGAGAAAGTTCTGGATATGAACAGTGGTGTTGGTTGCACAATGTGAATGTACTTACTGCCACTAAACTGTACTTAAAAATGGTAAATTTTATGGTATGTATATTTAACAATTGAAAAAAATACTCTAGAGTATGGAGTTATGACACCAAGATCAAAGATTCAGATCCCCTTACCCGTCGTCAGCCAAAAAAGAAAATACTAGATGGATCGTAGACTACGACAATAGCAGAAAACAGTGGACTACCTCAACTGCAGCTGCTATTTTGGAAGCAGAATTTTTTTTTAATGACAACTTTATTGAGATATAATTGACATACAATAAAGTTCATACTTTAAAAGTATACAATTCAGTGTTTTTCTAAAAAGATTCACAAAATTGTACACTGATCACTACTACCTATTTCCAAAACATTTTCACCACCCTAAAAAAAAGACTCACCAGTTAGCTCACTCGGTTAGAGCATGGTGCTGGTAACACGATGGTCTTTGGATCCCCTTACTAGTCAGCTGCCAAGAAAAACAAAAAACACAAAACAAGTTAAAACCCTATAACCACTAGCAGTCACTCTCCATCCTTCCCTCATTCAGCCCCTGGCAGCCACTCATCTACATTCTGTCTTAACACATGAGCCTGTTCTGGGCATGTCATATAAATGAAATCATACCAATAGGTGGCCTCTTGTGCTGGCCTTCTTTCATAACGTATTCTAAGTTTATCCATGTTGTAGCACGTACTCTCATTTTTAAAGATGAGTAATTTTCCATTGTATGGATATACCATTCATTTATCCATTTATCAGTTGATGGACATTTGGGTTGTTTCCACTTTTTGGCTATTATGAATAATGCTGCTATGAACATTCATGTACCAGCTTTAGTGTGAACATGTTTCCAATTCTTGTGGGTACAAACCTAGGAGGGGAATTGCTATCGTATGGTAACTCTATGTTTAACCATTTGAAGAACTTTTCCAAAGTGGCTGCACCATTTTACATTCCCGCCAGCAGTTTTTATTTTGTCTTTTTGATAGTAGTCATCCTAGTGAACATGAAGTGGTATCTCATTTTGGTTTTGATTTGAATAGATGCAGTATCTGGAACTCGGTATGTGACTACTAACTTGGCCAATGTATCCTTCTCAAAAGGAGAATGAAAAGGAGTTCGATTTAACTTGACATATAAGATTATTATTCCTTGAATGTACTAGGATTATATATTCCTCATCATTGTCATGTGACTCAACTATGCATCCTGTGGGAAGAGTCCATGTCCTTTTCTTGTTGACTTCGGGCTCAACCATGTGACATGCTCTAAACCAACAAGATATGAGATGTAGACAGCTGGCTGGTTGGCTCAGTTGGTTAGGGCAGTGTTACAACACCATGCGCAAAGGGTTCAGATCGCTGTACCAGCCAGCCACAAAAAAAATATATATATATATATATAATGTGACATTTGCAACAATTGAGCAAAAGCTTATAACTGTATGTTTTCTCTGTCTCTCTCTCTTTCTCCTATACTCTGTCACATCTCAGATAGGGGCTGCTCCTTCAGGCTCAGTCCCAGAATGATGAGACACATAGTCTACCTGTAGCCAAGCAAATCCAAGCCTGTTACACAGTAGATACTTGGTGTAAACTAAAACTTTTAAGAATATTTTTAAGCACATAGCAAAAAAAAAATCTCAAAAGCTCACACTAAACAAAACTGTTAAGTGTACTGAATAAATCAATTTATACATTGACAATTTTCACTTTTCATTTTGTTCATTTTGTATTGTTTGAATTTTTTAATGAACATGTATTACTGCAATTTCTTCGTTTTATTTTTATTTTTTTAATTACCCATGCTGGTCTCCACTTAACATAAATAGCTGAGATTAAGTTATAATGAATCTGCATTTCAGGAAAAAGAAAGAAAGCATTTTGGACATATGTGATTACATTTATCTATCTCACTGAAAATACATGCTTAAGATTGTAGGGTAAAAAGCAATCAGTTCTTAGCAACTTCAAAAAAAACCTTTAAGTATATGAATAATAGCTTCATAATAAATTAACTATTCTCAGCCGGCCCGGTGGCGCACTGCTATAGTGCGCCGCTTGGGAGCGCGGTGGTGCTCCTGCCGAGGGTTCGGATCCCACATACAGACTGGTTCCCGCTCACTGGCTGAGCGAGGTGCGGGTGCGACACTGAGGGTTGCGATCCCATTGCCGGTCCTGGTCTGGTACGGGCGCGACACTGAGGGTTGCGATCCGTTGCCGGACACGAAAAAAGACAAAAAGGAAAAATAAAATAAAATAAAATAAAATAAATTAACTATTCTCTTACCATCATGATTAATGCAAATCTGCTTAGTGGGTTAAAGAAACAGATGTGTCATACTTGCCACCCTATATAACACCATCTACCCTCTCAAAAACCTCAGTTTGATCTGAGCCACCCTAATTCTCAACTCCTCCTGCCTGGGATGAGAAATGGTTAGGGTTGAAAGACTACTGAAATATATCAAACCAGGCAATTTATAGGCTAATTGAGGGGCTTTCTGCCTGAAGTGGTTTAACTCGATTCGCTTATCAACGAATACCACCTTTCTTCTCTTCTGATTCTTGTGCCAATTTCAACTTTTCTTTTAATTCCTTCTGATTTCTAGAATACTGCTCATATATTGGTTGATAAATATATATTCCTCCAGCAATTCCAACGATGCTAGCAAAAAGCAGTTGTGGAAGAGTCAATCTCCCAAACATGGTTGCAACAAACTCGGAACAAAACAAAGGTGGCCACTCCACATCCAGGAAGTCTCTTCAGATCTGTGCACAAAAAAAAAGGGAAGCAAAGCAGCAACTTATTACAATATCCTTTTTAAAGATTTTATGTCACTATTTTGCTCCGGAGTGAACAATCCTTTTGTAATAATATGTTACTAGCTAAAATACGAATATAAATATTCAGGGAGTATGGGAAATGAAGGTTAGGCGATGGTGTAAGGCAAAGCTAAATCCACTGCTATTACAGAATGTTCTCAATGATTTTAAATGGCTAATTTTAAAAATGGCGAAAGCGGGGAGGGGAAGGCACATTCTTTTTGCTTTAAAGTCATACCATAAAATTACTAAAAGAAACAGCCAAAAACAGTTCAAAGGGATTGCCTCTGAGGGATCTGATCTGGAAGCAGGAGAAAGGTAGGCAGAGAATTGGTACTTTTCATTAGTCCTTCTGTACTATTCATGTCTCTTTTTTCTTTTTTCTTTTAGCAATATGTATGATAAAAATAACAATTTCTTAAAACAACCTAAAAGATTTTATGAGTTCCCTCTGATAGTTTAGAAAATACAAGTAGACATCATTTGCCATCCATTTTGGACAAAAATATAAAGGAAATTTGGTTGGTTTTACTTTCAACATTTGAAGAGTTAAGAACCTAGTACTTCCCAGAAAGTAATATTCCTTGCCAACACCTTAGTCTCCGGAAAAACTAGGTAGATGTTTGTAAATGAGGAAAGAACACTGAAGGATTTACACGTTTTCTTAATTAGGTGTAACAATAGGTCCTCCTAAACCAGCCCCGGAGATCACAGAAATCCCTGGTGGCAGATATGGTACTAAAAAATAGCTTGCCCTTAATACCCCCGGAATGTAGTTTAAACCAATCTCAGAAAGAAAATCCCGTTTTCTCCTGGACTCTACGGTTGACTAGGTAAATGACAGCTTCACCGACCTTGCTTTGGTTCGATGACTAAGTGTCTTTTTAAAAAAATAGGAACCATTTGAGCCTCAGTTTCTGTATTTGTACGACAGGCTAGATCGTCCCTACCCTGCCAACCTCGTTCAACAAAATTTTTGTGAGATCACCCAAAACGTAAAATGTTACACAAATATTTACGTTTTTAATTATCATTATCAACACCACTCAGGCACCTCCGACCGTTCTCCTACCGTTCTGCGCCAGCCCCAAGTCGCTAACTCCACCTCGCGTCTGCCCCCGCAGAGGTGAGATCAGCCTCCTTCAGGCAGAATTTCCGGGCCCCAGAACACAGAGAACACAAAGCCAAAGGCGGGCAGCAATCCCGGCAAGAAATACCGAGGGGAAAGCGCAGGCGAGCCCGCTCAAAGCGCAGTGGCTCTGACCAAATCAGCAGCACGCGCCTGCAGACACCACCTCGCGAGATTGGCTCGAAGAAGTTGCCCTTTCCCAGCTACCACCGCGCTTGCGAGCGACGGCTGCTCGCAAAGGCCAAACATAGTGGGCGGAAGAGCACCGCGCGTTACTGCTGCCTTTTTCTGTCCCGGGAAAGCGGCGGGGGGTTTTAAGCGGGTATCCCAGCAAGTGCGGGATGGAGGGGGAGCGCGGCGGTGGCACCCTTGCTTTCCGCGGTCTCCAGAACCGCTCCCGTGAGAAGATGAAGCTGCGGAAGAGAAAGTCTGTCTTGTACCTCAGCGCCCAGGAGAAGAGCACTGGGTGCCGCGGAAGTGAGTTGAGGGAGCGCTGTCCGGAGAGCTGCTTCTGCATCTAAGGGGAGAAGCCTGTGTTTTGCTACCAGCCAGTGGTTGCCACTTGAGCTCTATGTTGCCAGATCTTAAACAGTTTGAAAATGCTAGAAATATATATTTTAATATAAAATCTGGGTTTTTTTAATGTTGGCAACTAAATTCAAATTTTAAAAAATACTTTGTATTCAGCCTACAGGCGCTGCATTTGTGATTAAGAGCAGGACTTTGGAGTGAGCAGACAGACCTAGGTTTGAATCATGTTTAGTCATTTACAACTTTTTTACTTTGGACAGGGCAATTTGGGGGCTAGGGGTTCGTGGTTTGGCTTGTTCTGGGTTCCGAGCCCTTGCCCTTGGTGTTATGTCACCGCGCTCTAACTAACTGAGCTGCCTGGCCAGCCCTGATTTCAAAGCCTCAGTTTTCTCATGTAAAAAATGGGGTAATAATACCTACCCCCTAATATTGTTTTCGGGATTAAATAAGAGGCATGTTAATGAATTAACACAGTGCTTGGCATATAGTAAGCATCAATAAGAGATATTTAAAAATGTACAGAGGACCATTTTATAAACCACTGTTTGGCACATATAGAGAGAGTTGCGTCCTAATTAGTAATTTTTTTTTTTCCTTTTTGTCTTTTTTACTGACGGGTAACGGGATCGCAACCCTCAGTGTCGCACCCGTACCGGGGACCGGCAACGGGATCGCAACCCTCGGTGTTGCGCCCTCACGGGAACCGGTCTCCACATGGGATCCGAACCTTCAGCGGCAGCGCTGCGCTCCCAAGCGGCGCACTCTCCAGTGCGCCACCAGGCCGGCCCTAATTAGTAATTTGATAGCTGATTTCTTTCATCAGATACACATGTAGTGTAACATAATTAGCCTAAGGCCTTAGGTAACCCAGTTCCTTTTTCTATATTTATCTTAATATTCTCTTTATACAATAAATTGCAAGAAAAGTTGGTTAAATCAAAGAAGTGGTGATCACCCACTGGTGAGGTTCTGGCTCTTGTATAACTGTCAGCTCAGATTGGCTTTGAGAATGGTGTGGAGGGGCCAGAGTTCACTACTGTACCTTAACAGAGCCTGAGCAAAAAGCCAACCAGAGCAGCATATTTTAAGTTCTGCAAATGGAACTGCCTGACTTTTGTGTCACAGTTATCTGTTTTGTTTTGCTTTTCAGTTCTCGGAGAAAACATTTATCTGGTCTTGTTTATCATAGCTTTACGAATATTTAACTGCTTTTTAATCCAGACAAGTTTTGTTCCAGATGAATACTGGCAATCTCTTGAAGTTGCACATCACATGGTTTTCAAATATCCTTTGTAGTTTCTTTTCCAAACCATGAATGTGTATTCATCCTAGGAATTGTGTTCAGTATCTCTAACATATTTTCAATCAAGCTTTCCATATTTTCTCCAAGTAATTGGAACTCATCAAAGTATGCCATTATTTTATTAATATTTCTTATATATCATTCTTTGATATTAATATACTTGACATAGGCTTTAGCATATATTCCCACAGTGCTTGATACTTGGAAGGTACAGATGAAGTAAAAAACATATTCCTGCCTTGAAGAAGTTAAGAGTTTAGTTGGCCAAATGAATTTTTAATCCAAATACCCAGTGTAAAATGCTGTGTTTTAAAACTCTGTCAAAAAATAAAATATTCTTTTATATATGGATATGAAAATAGGTTTTGTTTCAATACTATTTGACATTTAGTCCTTAATATTATTAATTATGGTTATTTGACCTGGGAATGGACAGAAAGATTGAGGGGTTACACTTACCCCTTAATCTTTGCAAGCATGTACAAGATTCTGCACCTTTTGGAGAAAGATAGTGTCCAACTGCTGGTAAGTTTAAATAAAACTAACCAAAATAGTTGTTAAAAGTAGATTTGTTCTATTCTTTTTCAAAGGTTAATGTATATTACCTAAATGATATTATCGGTACCATGAAGTTTGTTTTTAAAAGACTATTATTGTTGCTAGAGTCCAGCCACATCTGGGAAGCTCATGGTACCAAAGACATATTGTGATGTGTAACTTTTCAATATTTGCTAAAACCCAAAACTGAGCATGAAAATGTCCTGCTCTGAGGAATTCAGTTAGGATATGCAGATTTTCAAAATGACTTCAATATTTTAATTATTTGGACTTTAGAAGTATAGTTCTTTCATAAAAGAATCACTTGAGAGCAGTGTTGTTTTGATTTTTTAACTTGTAAGTGGAAGACCATGTTATATGAATTTAGGACTAAATACATATAAACTCATTCAGGATTTAGTGCTGAAATTAAAACTTAGAAAAAATTAATTTGACAGAATTGCAATGATATGCATAATCATTGTGCTTTGTAGTAATTGAGCATCAATAGTGAGTAGGATTTTAATTCCTAGATCATGAATTGCTAGGTCAGTTGCTGGGAGAGGGTACAAAGGAGGACCTGATGGTACACAGGTTTCTCTAGCCTCATTCTCAAGATCTTTTAAGCAGGGTCAAGTTGTACTCAGAAGTTTGGCTTTCCTATTTTCCATTAGGGAGGGCTAATGGCCCAGTATTCCAAAGGAATTCAAATCCTGAGGTATTTTTTGGAGCCTAGAAAGACACTGAGGTTCTGAGGTATTTGTTTTAAGGCAGGATTGTACTGTCCTCTTTGCAATGATATTTGATTCCCCATTGTAGAGAAATGAGGATCAGACCAGTGATCTTCACATGGGAAGATCATTGGAGAATTTAGAAGGAGAGCAGTAGCAGAGTCTCTCCCATTGACACATGTGGAATTTAGGAGCTATAAACTTACTTATCTCCTCTCAGAGTTACCCACTAGCTTCTAGATTACTCATGGTATCCATAAAGTCTGGAATCATAGGCAAATATCACATAATGTCATCAATGATATCTTATATCCCAGTAAACAGGTTAAATTATGAATGAAGTGGACTTCAGGATAAAATCTTCTATCCCTCCGAGGCTTGTCCACTGCCCTCAACCTGTAGCTGACCCACCAGACCACTTCGTGATTTAAAGGAAACCTCCCGTGACTGCCTTATCCCCTCCCCTAACCCTTCCCCTAACCCCTCCCAAACCCTGTGTCCTATATGGAACTTGATCAGGTAGAGATTTATTAGGATGCAATCAGCCATTCATACTCTTATATTGATTTTTTTTTCATATTTTAACATAGATAATATATTTTTGAAGTTAGAATGGAACAGAGAAGTGAAGTAAACAGACCAAGGTCACAGCATGTTAAAAGCAGAGCTAGAGCTAAATCCTAAGTCTCCTTGCTCACAGCCTAGTGCTCTTTCCAGATAGCTTCTCTTTAAACTGCATAAAGTATGTGCACAGAAGTAGAGATGGCTTAGAGCCGCACTGTCCAACATGGTAGCCACTAGCCATGATCTGTGGCTAGTCCAAATGAGGAAGTGCTAATAAGTGTAAAATATGTACTGGATGTCAAAGGCCTAGTGCAAAAAGGAATGTAAAATCTATAAGTTATATATTGATTAAGTGTTGATATGATAATATCTTAGATATATTGCGTTGTACAAAATGAAATGTTTTTGGTTTTGTTTTGCTTTTTAATTTGGCTGTTGGCATGTTTTTGATTTTACCCTGGCATGTTCCTTCTCATCTTTATGCCAATCTACTACTTTTTATTGTCCAGAAGTTATATGCAACTATTATTTCATTCTAATTGGGTTCCTACTACAATCTGGAAAATTATGGTATCTTAAAAGTCTGGAGAGACTGCTAATGACTAGGAGTTCAGAACTCCACTTATTTTTGTGTTGAGCTAAAATCTTTTTAAATTTGTGATCTCTACATGGCATCCCTTCAAAAGTTTTTTATTTCGGCTAGACATCTCCAGTTCTTAAGCTCATAATTACAGTGTCCTTTGGACTCCTGGTAATTTATTAATATCCATCTTAAAATGTGGATCTCCAAACTGAACATGATACTGATGGCTACGGTAACTAGTTCAGAATCGGGTGAGACCATTAACTTCATAAAAACTATATATCTCTCAGTGCAAAAGGATTTTTTTTTAAGCTTTTTAGTAGCTACCTCACACCATTGGCCCACATTAAATTTGTAGCCAAATTGACTTTTCATATGAACTGCTTTCAGGGGGCCTGGGAAGTGAGAATGAAGCTTATAGTTCCCTATGCAGAGTAAACAGAAGGTATGTACATAGGTGCCTTTTACTGTATTTTACAGGGCACAGTTTAAGTGGAATTAACAAGTACAGTGTACCTTTAACTCTAAGACCTAAACATTGACAAAGAAAAAGAACATAAAGCTAAAGTGTTAGAAGCCACTGACAATTGGAAGTAAAGCAGGTCTAATTATAGTGTAAAGTTAATAAAGTTTGAGTCAACAGAAATACAAATTCATGTAAATTTTTAGAAACACATCTTTTGAATAAAATAAGATTAAATTGACCTCCACCAGCAAGTTTTGTTAGTGATAACTATGACACATTTTTTAAAAACTCTTAGAGATACTAATGCACAGCATTAGCATTTCCTCCTGTAATTCAGTCGTAATAAATTTACTGTTTCTTTTAATTTTACTCTTAAGTTTACTTTTAGTGTCATCTGAATACGATGTTTCTATAATTGTAGACTACTTGTGCTTTAAAAAGAAAAGTAATTTGTGTTATTTATCTATATTGCAGAATGGGGAAGCAGTGTAACTAAGTAATTAAGAGCATGAGATTTGGTGTCAGATAGACCTGAGTTTGAATCCTGACTTCCACACTAACTAGCTGTGCAGCCTTGGGAAAATTACTTAACCTCTCTGTGCTTCAGTTTCCTCATCTGTAGAACAGTACCTGCCTCAGAAGGTTGTTAGGACTGAATGAACAGATATATATAAAGTACTACGTGTGATATCTAGTACACAGTACTATAAATGTAAATGTTTGATTGATGAAGAAAAAAACCCTACTGTATGCTAATGAAAAGAAATATAATTCTAAAATAGCATCTTAATACTACGAAATAGTTTGCTGGTTATTTAAATTAATATTAGTAGCGCTGATATACAGTAGTGTTGTTATATATCTATTTCTCTCTTTCTATATATACATATATATGAGGGTACTAAAAAGTTCATGAAAAGATAAGTATTATCTTTTAATTCTATTTTTCCATGAACTTTTTTTTTTTTTTAAAAGATGACCGGTAAGGGGATCTTAACCCCTGACCTGGTGTTGTCAGCACCACGCTCAGCCAGTGAGCAAACCGGCCATCCCTATATAGGATCCGAACCCGTGGCCTTGGTGCCATCAGCACCGCACTCTCCCGAGTGAGCCACGGGCCGGCCCTCCATGAACTTTTGAAGTGCCCTTGTATATAACAGAGAATGATAAAACTACCTTGGGTATTTCCATGAGATGAATGTAATTTTTGTAGAAACACAGATGTATTTTTGCAGAAGAATAGAATATGTTATGTATATTTTTATACTAAGATTAGCTTTCAGTTGGCAGTTGGATCAGCTTGTTGATTTTTATGATGACTCATTGTGAACCAACAGATGTTTTTAACATCTTCTTCTTTTTAACTAATGAAGATTTGGATTCCTAGACTTGCTCAAGCACTTCTGTCTGCTATAGCAGACATGAGGCTTTACTCATTAATGAAGCAACTAGAAAATCAGGAAGTGGCAAGATGGGTGGTAAGTCCTAAACACTTTTTATTTAATTAAAAAAATTTCTTTTTTGGCGGCTGGCCAATATGGGGATCTAAACCCTTGACCTAAACGCTTGAGAAACTATTTGCCAGTTATTTCATTCCTGTGGGCGTGAAGCACATGGAAAAACACACTCCCTAAACAGTTTTAGATGATAATTAATACAACTTTACAGAGGCACTTCCATATTTAATAACAGTAAAACGCAAGTGGCACCTGCCATCTTTCTCCTTCTTATTGAGTCCTGGGCAGTGGAAGCTACTGATGTTCTCAAACCCTAGGAGAGGCTAGACCCCAGGAGACAGCCTTTGGAAGCCCTTTCACTCCTCAAAACTATCAGGATCCTTGCCTCACTTTCCATAGAATTCAGTAGGGGTACTCCTAAATCACTCTACCTCACAAAGAACCTCAGCTGTTTACAACCCTTGTTCACTATTACTCCAACTACCTGAGGCTCAGCCTGAGAAATCCCTTTGCACTGAAACACTCTCACCTCTGGCTGGAATATTTGAAATGGTAGGACTCATGTAACAGGGAATGTGGTGTAGAAGACTGTGTTTTGTCATTTGGCTTGTTTCAAGGTGGGAAGATAGATTCTTGACATCTCCCATTCAAATCTTTTTTTTTTTTTTTTGTCTTTTTCGTGACTGATGAAGGGATCGCAACCCTTGGCTTGGTGTCGCCCGCACCACGCTCAGCCAATGAGCGAACCGGCCATCCCTATATAGGATCCAAACCCGCGGCGGGAGCGCCGCTGCGCACCCAAGCACTGCACTCTCCCGAGTGCACCATGGGGCCAGCCCTCCCATTCAAATCTTGAATGGATTTTCCCATTTAAACATATCCTGAAGAAGGACTGGATTCTCTAGAACTGTTCTTTTTTCACTTGGCTCTTTCCAAAATTAAATAAGCTTATATGAGCCAGCTTAGAAATCTTACTACCTTTTTAATATTGTTTATATTGGAAAATACATTCCAAATTCCACACAAACAATTTACCAGTGGACTTCTGGAATATAATTTATTAATAAATTGGAGAAAGGACATATTTCTGTAAGGTAGTATGTTCTTTTGCATTAAAAAGAAAGATTGGTTTAGCAATGAGTTTTTGCTAATTGATTCAGGAATAAAGTCAGCCTCTTTATTTTGTACTTATAATTTATGTACATTGCTGAAGGCTCAACATAAAATGGTAGGCAAAGGTCATGAAGCCTTTGAAATCCTTCTTCCAAAGTAGCAGCACTAGGTTCTTCTTCTAGTTTAAGAAAAACTTTTAACTTCATGAAAATTGAGAACACTTTTTAAAGGCTCTACGAGTATTTGAAGAGATAGGAAGCTAGTACCACGTTTAATACCATTGCCTCAACTAATAAGTTTCTTTGTAGAAACTAATAAGATATTTGTTTTGTAGACTTAATGATGCTTCTGTCTACATGTTCTTACAAAAAATGGTTTATTAATTTAGTCAGTTACAAATTAAAATTTAGTAATGCTTCTTGACATTTTTTTTCTCTCTCCTGTTTTGTCTTAATTTTTTATTAAGAAATAGGGTGACATTCCAAACCAAGGTCAATAAAAAACAGTCAAAATACTTAGGTCAATACTACAAGACAGTTTGAGGAATACTGATGGGGAAAATCTAATTATGAATTTCAATCCTCTATAAACTGTACCATCAATGACTCTGTATATATTTCATCAATTGGAAGTGGGATTTAAATCAAATGCAATGCCATAAAAATGCACCTGAAAGTATAAACTTCTTAACATTAACAAATATAGATTTGGTGTTATCATAGACCTAGGTTGGAGATAACTTCTTAAAAACAATGCTTGGCACTGTCTGGTTAGCCAGTTGGTTAGATCAAGGGTTCAGATCCCCGTACTGGCCAGCCAAAAAAAAAAAATGTTTGGGCATGCCTACTTTTAACATCATTTACCTTTTGATGTGGTTTTGTGTAGGTGTGTGTGTTTGCAGCTGGCCAGTACCCTTGACTGGGATCCAAACCCTTGACCTTTGTGCTACAAGGGGGTGCTCTAACCAGCTGAACCAACCGGCTATGTGGTTTTTGCTATATTTAGATTTGCTTGTTATTTTCCATAGAAGATAATGCATACTAAGCTTTTCCATTTCCTACTTCATACATGTTTGCTCATAATTGTTCTTAGTTTTTTTGCCAGTTGTGTTCTTGGTTCACATGGTATTGCTGTACCAGAACCCTTACAAACACCATGGAAACTGTTCTCACCATAATTGCTCTTTTCTACTATCCTTTGGAAGGGTCAAAGTCTATGAACAGGTGAGATATATTACTGTTAATAATTATGTACAAAACCTCTAAGGCATGCTTTTGAAAAATCTTAAATATCAATACATTGTAATGTTCAGTAGACCCCCTACTGTTCATGAGAGTTATGTGAACCACAAATTTTGAGTTGATATAGCAGGAAACAGTAACACTCTCAAACTGAATAATTAAGGTGAGTTTAATAAGGACTGTTTACAAAGGTGTAGACAATACATGGGAAAGCCAGTAAGGAGATACTATAGTACCCCAGGGTTAATCACAGCAGGAAGTCTCTATTATCTCTAGGCCCCAGGGAGCAAGGAGAGGAAATGGTTAATGGAATCCAAATAGAGCTGTAACTGTAAGAGAGGTCCCAACAGGAGACAGGCACAGCCAGCTTTTATCAGTAACATGGAGACAGTCAGGGAAATAAATAATCCTGACTCAATTCTTCTCCTGACTTCCAATTAGCCAAAACCAATTAGAAGCCAGAAACCAAGGCAGACCATTGATGTCGTCCATCTAGGTCAGCCTCCCTGCACACAGAACAAGTAAATGGTGAAGAAGAATAGATCTGGAAGGGCAAATAGAAAATATTTGGACTTGATTTGGCTTCATACAAACTGGAGAAACAAAATGCCAAGCAAAGGGAACAATGTGAGCAAAGGCACAGAGCTGTAAAAGGGCTTCAATGTATTCAGGGTAGGTTGTCCAGAGTAGCTAGAGTACTGTAGGATACATGGAAGAAGGGAAGAAATGAGGCTGGAATGGGACTTTGTACTTCTCCAAAATTTGGATTTTATTCTTTAGATAGGGAAACATTGAAAGATTTTGAGAAGGATGACATAATCAAATCTGATTTTCTTGTAGTAGCAGTATTTAGGATATACTGAAAGGAAGAAAGTCAGAATTTGAGAGTCTAGTTAAAATGCTAGTATCCATTCTTCCTACATAAAAGGTTGTTGGGAGGATCAAATCAAATAAAATCACTCCTGCATTCAACTCTTTTGATTTCAAGAATAAGCAATCACTCAATTTACCTATATGATGAGGATTTTATTATAAGGCTAAAAGTAAAAAGGAAAACGGGCATCTCAGCCTTGTGGCCAGGCCTGGAAGAAAACCAGAATATCTCAGTCACACAAATGAATTGGAAGGTTATGCAGAATACAGGCAGTTTGAGGAAGTGGGCAGTTTTGTTGCACTTTTATAGTCCAGTCTATGAATCCCTGTTTTAGTCTTCCGTCATTTGAGGGCTTAGCTAGTCTCTGTCCACTTCTATTCTCGTTATCAATTGCCCAACTTTCTCTGCATCTCACATTCAATTGAGAGAATCTGATTAGGTCCATTATATGTCATTGTCCCTATTTGGACAGAGCTTTCATACTGGCCAGCCAGCCTTAGATTGGCTGCCTGGGCTCAGGTGCCCTTCCCTATGTAGATCTAAGCAAGCGAGGGTCATATAGTACAAAAGGGCTACTATATAAGCATTCTTCCTTGTATAAGCAGGACAAGTAAACTATTCCAGACTTGATGATAAAATGACATTTTGCACATTCCTTAAAAAAATGCAAGTATTGGGCCGGCCCCATGGCACACTCGGGAGAGTGCAGCGCTGGGAGCGCAGCGGTGCTCCCGCCGCAGGTTCGGATCCTATATAGGGATGGCCGGTGCGCTCACTGGCTGAGCGCGGTGTGGGCGACACCAAGCAAAGGGTTGCGATCCCCTTACCAATCACAAAAAAGACAAAAAAAAAAAAAATGCAAGTATTAGAAATTAAAGATTACATTAAGGATGGTGTGCGAATATCTAAACACTGATTTCTGTAATATGAGAATAATAAAACAGCTCACATAAGAATTAAATGAAAAGGGCCGGCCCGGTGGCGCACTGGATAGTGCACCGCTTGGGAAGCGCGGCGGCGCTCCTGCCCGAGGGTTC
>NW_007729303.1:224908-233781 GCF_000696425.1 Galeopterus variegatus
CCCTTGACTTGGTGTTGTCAGCACCACGCTCAGCCAGTGAGCGAACCGGCCATCCCTATATGGGATCCGAACCCGGGGCCTTGGTGTTATCAGCACCACACTCTCCCGAGTGAGCCACGGGCCGGCCCTCAAATGTGGATCTTTGCAGTTATTTCTTAGAACTTTCCTTTCTTTTATTCCCTAAATATTTCTCAAATACATTTTAGAGAAACTTGATTCTTTTATATTTGTATAGGGCATTATAATTTAGAATGTATTTTCATATATTCATGATTTTCACATTTCTTGGACCTAGGTAATGCATGCATTTTTATTTTGTGGCAGAGGAAGTAGAGGGCTTGGACAAATTAAAAATCAATTAGCCAAAGTCACTGAGCTGGTTGCTGGGATAGAACTGAGATTGAAACCCAGGTCTTCTAATTATACTATCAGCTCCTAGGATCAGACTTATCCCAAGTATAAAGTAGAATATCCAAAATATTTATTGAAGGGATGAGTACATTCTGACTCTTAGAACATGTCTTTAATATACTAGTTTTCGGGCCAGCCCAGTGGTGCACTCGGTTGAGTGCGGCGCTCCCGCCGAGGGTTCGGATCCCATATAGAGACCGGTCCACTCACTGGCTGAGCGCGGTGCGGGCGCGACACCGAGGGTTGCGATCCCGTTACCGGTCACGAAAAAAGACAAAAAAGGGAAAAATATATATATATATATATATACTAGTTTTCACTCTGCACAAGTATTTTTTTGGTAGCAATTAGAAAGAACTAAATTATCTTGTGGCTAAGTTGTTACTGTTGTCATTTCTCTGGTGTTTTAACATTGTTTTGATGTATTCATTCATTCAGCAAATATTTAATCACGTTTATATGCCTGGTTGTGTTCAAGATGCTGGAGATACAGCAGTTTAACAAAACGTAGTCCCTGCCTTCATGAAGTTTACATTCTAGTTGGGGGAGAGGGAGACAGTTAAAAAGATAAGAGTAAATATACATTTGTCAAGCGATGATGAACGCTGTAGGGAAAAATAATGTGGGATAAGAAGGATAGAATGCTGGTTTGTTTTTATAGGGTAATCGGGAGAAGACCACCATGATAGGGTGAAATTGGAACCAAAATCTAGAGGAGTGAAGAGAGTGAACCATATAGATACCTGAGGAAAGAATATTCCAAGCAAAGGGACCAGCAAGTGCAAAGTGTGTTTGGTGTGTTCAGGGAACAGCAAGGAGACCAGTGTGGCTAAAGGAAAGTAAGCTTGGAGGAATGTGATAATGAGGTCAAAGAGACAGTAGGGGCCCAGATTATGTAGGTTTTTACACTGAGGGAGGTGAAAAGCCTTTCTAGTCTCATTAGCAGTATGATATACTTAATTCATTCAATAAATATTTGTATCAAGCATTTGACAATTCAAATCAGTAAGATACAGTGTCTGCTCCCAAAGTCAAATTATTGGGGGAAAAGAGATATAACAATACAGATGCTCCTCAACTTACAGTGGGATTACTTTCTCATAAGCCCATCATAAGATGAAAATATTATAAGTCAAAAATGCATTTAATATCCCTAATCTACAAAACATCATAGCTTCGCTTAGCCTTGTCTACCTTAAATGTGCTCAGAACACTTATATTAGCCTACAGTTGGGCAAAATCATCTAACACAAACCCTATTTCATAACAAAGTGTTGAATATCTCATGTATTTCATTGAATGCTGCACTGAAAGTGAAAAACAGAATGGTTGTATGTGTACCATCGTAAAAAAAATCAAACCATCATAAGTTGGGGACCATGTGTAATTCTTACCCAACAATTTAAAATGTTCTAATGTAGTTATATAACAAAATGCCATAGGAGAACGGAAAATAAAGAGCCTAATTCTGCTTGTAGGGGGAATATTAATAGAAGCCTTATAAACTAAGTGGTATTTCAGATGTAATCAAAGATGAGTATGAATCTGCCAGGCACGGGTAATCAGCTGCTTAAAGCTGAAAAGGCCTGAAGGAACCTATTCATATAGATCCAGTGCTTGTCTTGTTTATTTTGAAGGGAATTATAGGAAAGAACAAAGAAAATAATGCATTTAAAAATACTACGTGAGGTATAGAACAAACGTCAGTCACAGGCCTAATTAGTCTTATACTCAAGTCCTTGATGCATAAAGTTTGCTCCAGACTTGAACCTTATAACAGACTTTTTTACATATTGATCACTCTCTAAAAATAGCCAGTTGCATATTCAAACAGTAGTAGGATCTCTAAATATACAGAAAAATCTTGAATTACTCTTAGGAAATATTCTTTTGTTGGGAAGGGTAAGGTCCTGGCTGATACGAGGATCCAAACCCTTGACCTTGGTGTTATAACACTGCACTCTAACTAACTAAGCTAACCGGCCAGCCCTGAAAAAATTCTAATATATGTGGACCTATTTTTCTTTACCTTTTACACAACCTTGAGAATTTAGGACATCATTTTGCTGAAAAAATTCTAATATATGTGGACCTATTTTTCTTTACCTTTTACACAACCTTGAGAATTCAGGACATCATTTTGTCATTTTGTAAAATCAAAAATTGTCCAATTGCCTTTCAGCTGCCACATTAATTATCTCACCAATAACTGACAAGATGGGAATAAAATAGCAGACATCATTATAGATCTTACAGGCATTGAAGAGATAAAAAGATGATATTTAAACAACTTTTTACTAATCAATTTGAAATGGACAAATGTCTAGGAAAATATAATTTAACTGACAAAAGGAGAAATAGAAAATGTGAATAGTACTATACAAGGGTACTTCAAAAAGATCATAGAAAAATGGAATTAAAAGATAATAGAAATCTTTCTATGAACTTTTTGAAGACCCCTCATATACATTAAAGAAATTTAATTTGTAATTAAGGCCTTCAAGCAAAGAAGTACTAGGCTTAGACGGCTTCACTGGTGAATTCTTCCATACATTTAAGAAAGAAGACACTCAATTCACATGAACTATTCCAAAGAATAGAAAAAGAAGAACATTTCCCAATTTCTTTGATGAAGAATATCCTTGATACCAAAATCTAACAAGAACATTACAAGAAAAATCAATTATAAACCAATATCTTTCATGACTGTGAGTGCAAAAATCCTTAACAGATATTAGCAAATTGAATCCAGTGATATATTAAAAATAATAATACATCCCAGTGAAGATTGGTTGTATTGCAGAAGTGTGAAGTAGGTTTAATATTTGAAAATCAATCAATATGATTCATGACATTAAAGAATAAAGAGGAAAAATCATATGACTTTCTCAATAAACACAGAAAAGGCAAATGGTAAAATTAAAAGCCCACTCACGATTAGGGTAAAAGAAAAACAACCCTTAGAAACAAGCCATAGACCCCCATGTTTATTGCAGCACTATTAACAATAGCCAAAATATGGAATCAACATAGATGTCCATCAACAGATAAATAAATAAAGAAAATGTGGCATATATACACAGTGGAATACTACTCAGCCATGAAGAAGAATGAAATCCTGTCATTTGCAGCAACAAGGATTAGTCTGGAAGACATGTTAAATGAAATAAGTCAGGTACAGAATATAAATACCATATGTTCTCACTCATGTGGAAACTAAAAAAAATAAGTTGATCTTTTAGAAGTAGGGAGTAGAACTGTGGTTACTAAAGGCTGGGAAGGGGTGGGGAATAATGACAGGTTGGATAATGGACACAAAATTACAGCTAGAGAGGAGGAGTAAGTTCTAGTGAGGTACAGTAGTGCTAGGCATCTATAATTTATAATTTATTGTATGTTCTCAAACGGCTAGAAGAGAGATCAAATGTTCTCATCACAAAGAAATGATAAAGTTTTGTGATGAATATGATAATTTTGTTGACTGGTTAATCACACATTGTATACATACATGTATTGAAATATAACTCTGTACCCCATAAATATGTACAGTCATTATGCATCAATTACAAAATAAGTAAATTTCTTTAAAAAAAAAAAAAGCAATGGAAGGGGACTCATAAATATAGCAAAGATTTCTATTTAAATGTTATAGAAAATCATACTTTGTGTTAAAGTACTAAACTCCTTTCTCCTGAGATTAGGAAAGATACAAGCATGCTTATTATCTCCACTCTTGTTCAACAGTATGCATTCTTGTGCAAGACAAGAGAGATCAAATGTTCTCATCACAAAGAAATGATAAAGTTTTGTGATGAATATGATAATTTTGCTGACTGGTTAATCACACATTGTATACATACATGTATTGAAATATAACTCTGTACCCCATAAATATGTACAATCATTATGCGTCAATTACAAAATAAGTAAATTTCTTTAAAAAAAAATAAGCAATGGAAGGGGACTCATAAATATAGCAAAGATTTCTATTTAAATGTTATAGAAAATCATACTTTGTGTTAAAGTACTAAACTCCTTTCTCCTGAGATTAGGAAAGATACAAGCATGCTTATTATCTCCACTCTTGTTCAACAGTATGCATTCTTGTGCAAGAAGACAAGAAAAGCAACTAAATGGTTGGAAAGGAAGAAAGAAAACTATATGACATGTAGTATATGTAAAGAATCCAAAAGATGTAGAGATAAACTATTAGAATTAGTAAATAAACATGCTCACTGGATACGAGGTCAGTATTAATTAGATACTAAAACTAGTGGGTAAAACTTTGAGGAATAACAGGATATTTACATAGCTTCAAAGTACTTCCCCACAAGATACTAATAAGTATCTTTTTTTTTTTTTTTCCTTTTTCCGTGTCCGGCAACGGATCGCAACCCTCAGTGTCGCCNCTGAAAAAATTCTAATATATGTGGACCTATTTTTCTTTACCTTTTACACAACCTTGAGAATTCAGGACATCATTTTGTCATTTTGTAAAATCAAAAATTGTCCAATTGCCTTTCAGCTGCCACATTAATTATCTCACCAATAACTGACAAGATGGGAATAAAATAGCAGACATCATTATAGATCTTACAGGCATTGAAGAGATAAAAAGATGATATTTAAACAACTTTTTACTAATCAATTTGAAATGGACAAATGTCTAGGAAAATATAATTTAACTGACAAAAGGAGAAATAGAAAATGTGAATAGTACTATACAAGGGTACTTCAAAAAGATCATAGAAAAATGGAATTAAAAGATAATAGAAATCTTTCTATGAACTTTTTGAAGACCCCTCATATACATTAAAGAAATTTAATTTGTAATTAAGGCCTTCAAGCAAAGAAGTACTAGGCTTAGACGGCTTCACTGGTGAATTCTTCCATACATTTAAGAAAGAAGACACTCAATTCACATGAACTATTCCAAAGAATAGAAAAAGAAGAACATTTCCCAATTTCTTTGATGAAGAATATCCTTGATACCAAAATCTAACAAGAACATTACAAGAAAAATCAATTATAAACCAATATCTTTCATGACTGTGAGTGCAAAAATCCTTAACAGATATTAGCAAATTGAATCCAGTGATATATTAAAAATAATAATACATCCCAGTGAAGATTGGTTGTATTGCAGAAGTGTGAAGTAGGTTTAATATTTGAAAATCAATCAATATGATTCATGACATTAAAGAATAAAGAGGAAAAATCATATGACTTTCTCAATAAACACAGAAAAGGCAAATGGTAAAATTAAAAGCCCACTCACGATTAGGGTAAAAGAAAAACAACCCTTAGAAACAAGCCATAGACCCCCATGTTTATTGCAGCACTATTAACAATAGCCAAAATATGGAATCAACATAGATGTCCATCAACAGATAAATAAATAAAGAAAATGTGGCATATATACACAGTGGAATACTACTCAGCCATGAAGAAGAATGAAATCCTGTCATTTGCAGCAACAAGGATTAGTCTGGAAGACATGTTAAATGAAATAAGTCAGGTACAGAATATAAATACCATATGTTCTCACTCATGTGGAAACTAAAAAAAATAAGTTGATCTTTTAGAAGTAGGGAGTAGAACTGTGGTTACTAAAGGCTGGGAAGGGGTGGGGAATAATGACAGGTTGGATAATGGACACAAAATTACAGCTAGAGAGGAGGAGTAAGTTCTAGTGAGGTACAGTAGTGCTAGGCATCTATAATTTATAATTTATTGTATGTTCTCAAACGGCTAGAAGAGAGATCAAATGTTCTCATCACAAAGAAATGATAAAGTTTTGTGATGAATATGATAATTTTGCTGACTGGTTAATCACACATTGTATACATACATGTATTGAAATATAACTCTGTACCCCATAAATATGTACAGTCATTATGCATCAATTACAAAATAAGTAAATTTCTTTAAAAAAAAATAAGCAATGGAAGGGGACTCATAAATATAGCAAAGATTTCTATTTAAATGTTATAGAAAATCATACTTTGTGTTAAAGTACTAAACTCCTTTCTCCTGAGATTAGGAAAGATACAAGCATGCTTATTATCTCCACTCTTGTTCAACACTATGCATTCTTGTGCAAGAAGACAAGAAAAGCAACTAAATGGTTGGAAAGGAAGAAAGAAAACTATATGACATGTAGTATATGTAAAGAATCCAAAAGATGTAGAGATAAACTATTAGAATTAGTAAATAAACATGCTCACTGGATACGAGGTCAGTATTAATTAGATACTAAAACTAGTGGGTAAAACTTTGAGGAATAACAGGATATTTACATAGCTTCAAAGTACTTCCCCACAAGATACTAATAAGTATCTTTTTTTTTTTTTTTCCTTTTTCCGTGTCCGGCAACGGATCGCAACCCTCAGTGTCGCCCCCGTACCGGACCGGGACCGGCAACGGGATCGCAACCCTCGGTGTTGCTCCCGCGCCTCGCTCAGCCAGTGAGCGGGAACCGGTCTGTATGTGGGATCTGAACCCTCGGTGGGAGCGCCGCCGCACTTCCCAAGCGGCGCACTATAACAGTGCGCAACCGGGCCGGCCCACTAATAAGTATCTTGATTAATAAAATACAAAAGATGAAATGATAAGTTTACAGTGGAGAAACTTTGCAGACATCTTTTACCCAAGTGAGCAAAGTTAACCTTGCTATTATTAGGGCCAGTCATGTCATGGAACTCCTGATCTGAAGCACTGAGAAAAACACCGCATAACTTCTGTGGCATTACTGCCAAAATGCATAACCTGAATCTAACCATGAGAAGATATCAGACAAGCCCAAATTGAGGTACATCCCCCTACAAAATAACTGACCTAATTCTTCAACAATGCCATGGTCATGAAGGGTAAAGATTAAGGAACTACTATTTCAGATTAAAGGAGATTAAAGAAACATGAAAACTGAACACAACAAATGACTGAGATTTTTTTTTTCCTTTGTTATAAAAGACATTATTAGGACAATTGGCAAAATCCCAAAAAGGTCTGCAAATTAGATTGAATGTTAATTTCCTGATTCTGATGATTTGTGGCTTATGTAGGAGAATATTCTTTTTAGGAAGTAACCACTGACTTATTTAGAGATAAAAGTGAATGATGTCTGCAACTTAACTCTCAAACAGTTCAGAAAAAAATACGGATATTTATGAATTTTTTTTTTGTGGCTAGCCAAAAATATGTATCTTTAAGAGAGAGAAAGAAAGACTCAAGATGGCGACGGGTCTGGAGCGGCCGTGCCAGGAGACAGCGCGACCCTGAGAAGTGTGCGCTGTGATACCAGAGTACTATTTGCATTTCCAAGAGCAACAAAAAACGAATAAATCTTTGAACAACTAACCTACAACGACAAAAAAACAACTATAGTTTCGAAGTTTTTGGGCCATCACAAAAGGAGATTCCTGAGAGCGCCCAAGCCACGCTGCGTGTTCGAGTGAGCAGCCCGAGACAACACAGGCCAAGTAAGTCAGCAGAGACGACACAGAAATGGAATGGAAGGTGCCAGACCAGCCCAACTCTGTGAGCTCTGTGAGTCACCCCCAGTCCAGCCCCACTTGTGGGGCGAAGCCCGTCTGTCTCCTGCCCGCCTGGCTCCCGCCTACCACACCAGGCTAAGGCGCCGGCAACAGCGCTGCCTCCATTTTCTCGGGTGGGGGTGGAAACGGCCCCTTGTCTTGGCACGGCTCCTCACTGAGACGGGCCACTGCGTACCTCGACGCGGGGCAACCCGGAGCCTGTGGACCAGCCTACAATCCCACTCCCCCCACGGGTCTCTGATGGGGCTGGTGGCGGGGGGAGCCCCCGGCCAGCGTCGGGAGGGCAGGGAAGTGGAGCCCGCCCAGATTGTCACTCCACCACACCCTGGGCTTCGGCCCGAGGTAAACTCCCTGTTTCCGGGAGGCAGATACCATCTCTGTGGCCCTCAGTTCGGAAGAACCCCAAACTGATTTCTGGTTGGGAGAGGGGAGCCCGGTGCGCTCTGGAGCCAGATTGAAGCTGCCGGAGAGCACTCCCGGAGGGCACCCGGGTCGACCCGTGCTGGGGGAATTCAAAGAGGAACTGTGTGCTGTGGGTCCCTCCCCCGAGTAGCTCACACCCTGGAGTTGGAGATAACTTTACTACACAGATAGCCGCAGCACCGGGAGGAAAGTGAGAGATCCAGAGGAGGCCTTATCCAGGGCCACAAAAGCACCCAAAGCATCCCTACCAGACACCTGAAACTCTTCCTGGGCAGGGCGGGGCAGGGCACAGCTTTGATGTCCCAGCTGATAGACAAGGATTGCAGAAGACACGCCTCAGCCCTGTACTGAGCGCACAGAGTGGGGAGGGGTCCAGCAAAAGGAGGCGGAGCCTCGGGAAAAAAATAAATTACACACCCTGCAGGCCCCCTTTGCAAGGCTCAACAGCCCCACCTACTGCACACAGAGTGGGAAAATGCCCAG
>NW_007729303.1:234317-234621 GCF_000696425.1 Galeopterus variegatus
CACGCCTCAGCCCTGTACTGAGCGCACAGAGTGGGGAGGGGTCCAGCAAAAGGAGGCGGAGCCTCGGGAAAAAAATAAATTACACACCCTGCAGGCCCCCTTTGCAAGGCTCAACAGCCCCACCTACTGCACACAGAGTGGGAAAATGCCCAGATAGCGAGGTGCAGAACACACATACCTTGTGGGACCGGCAGGGTGGAATTCAGCAGCCTAGTAGAGTTCAAGCTGACCAGAGAGGAGGCATCCCGCAGAGGTCCAAGACCCGAGTGAAACTCCCTGCCAAAATGAACAAACACCCAAAAAG
>NW_007729303.1:237054-253571 GCF_000696425.1 Galeopterus variegatus
TATTTGTGGGAGCTAAAAATAAATTAATTCACTCACATACATACACACACACACACACACAAATAATAATAATAATAATAATAATAATAAACCGGGGGGGGGTGGGTGGAGAGGAAGATATAACAACTACAATTTTTTTGAAGTTCTTACAACAAGCAAATGGAAAGGACATGCTTGGGTGGGAGGGGGAAGAGGGAGGAGGGAGGGAATTTTCGGTGATGGGACATAATAATCAACTACATTGTATATTGACAAAATAAAAAAAAAAGAGAAAGAAAGGGATAAAGCAAATATGGTATAATGTTAACATTTGGGAAGTCTAGATGAAGGGTACATGGGAATAACATTATTTAAGGTGAAGGTTATATGGGAGAACAAAAGTATCATTGACAGTGGCATCAAAAAATATCAGATACTTATGAATAAATTAATAAAGGGCATTCAGGACCTCTACACAGAAAGCTGCAAAACATTATTGGAAAAAACAAAGGCCTAAATAAATGGAGGAATATACCATGTTCATGGATGGCAAACTCGATATTTTAAAATATCAGGTCTCCCCAAATTGATCTATACATTCAGTGCAATTCCAGTTAAAATCCCAGTAGGGTTTGTGTGGGTATGTATAAACTGATGAGCTGACAAACTTTTACATGAAATACAGAAGGCGAAGAATAGCTAAGATTTTTGGAGTGGAGGACTTTACACTATTAGATACTAGGACTTATGACAAAGTTATAGTCATTAAGACAACTTAGAATTAGTGCAAGGCAAAACAAATAAATCATTGGAAGAGAATAGGGCCCAGCAATAGACAGATATGTGTAGTCACTTTATTTATGATGAAGGTGAAACTTCAGTACAGTAGAGAAAGGATAGTCTTTTCAATAAATTCATAGTTGGATAGCCATATAGAAAAAAATTAATCTTGACTCCTACACTTCCCAACATAAGCAAAAAAGAAAAAACCATCCAAGGGAATTACAGATCCTAATGCAAACGTAAACAGTGGTGCTTTTTCACATATGCGAGAATAAGTACTGGCTATAAAGAAAAAAGATAGATACACTTGAATACATTAAAATTAAAGACTTGTTCACTAGATTCACCATTAAGACAGTGAAAAAAGCAAGCCACAGATAGGAGAAGACATTTGCAATACATATAACCACCAAAACCTCATATCCAGTTTACAAGACTTATAGAAATCTAGAGGAAAAATGATCAAAAGGGGCTGGCCAGTTAGCTCAGGTAGAGTACGTTGTTATAACACCAAGGTCAAGAATTCAGATCCCCATACTGGCCAACTGCCAAAAAAAAAAAAGATCCAATGACCTGAACAGGTACTTAGAAAAATATTCAAATGGCCATTAAGTACAAAGGTATTCACCTCATTAGTCATCAAGGAAATGTTGTTTAAAACCACCATGACATCCTACTATATATCCACCCAAATAGCTAAAGATGATGTGGAATCCTTATATATTCCTGTGGGAATGTAAATTGTTACAACACTTTGGAAAACTAAGTATATACTAAAGCTAATTGCACTTATACCCTCAGGCCCAGCTATTTCAATTCTAGGTATATGCTCAACAGAAATGCTTATATATGGATACCAAGAGATATGTAAAAGAATGTTCATAGAAGCAATATTCATAATAGCTAAAAATGGGAAGCATGGTGTCCATCAAAAGAATAAATAAATACAGTGTGATATAAGACATTTCAATACACAGTATTATAAATGAACGAACTGCAGTGTGAAAAAACAGTGGTTCAACTTCACAAGTGTAATGATTGAAGGAATTTGAACATAAGCATACATACAGTATGATTCCATTCTTATAAAATTCGAAAAAAGGTAAAATTCACTTATTGTATCAGAAACTAGGATAGTGATAAAAAAAACAAGAAAAATAAGGAAAAAGAAACTCTTAATAGTGGTTACCTTTGGGAAAGTGGTAGGATTGACTGATTGGAGGGATGAGGGGGTGCTGCTAATGGTCTTTATCCTGCTCTGTGTGACAGTTACACAGTTGTGTTCATATAGTTATGATTCATGGAGCTTTATACACAGTGTATTTTCCTGTATATATGTTTGTGGTAGGCAACCTCTAAGATGGTTCCCAGTGATCCCATCCTCCTACTATTCATGCCTTTGTATAATACCCTCCCCTTGAGCATAAGCTGGATTTGTTGACTCAATCCTAATGAGTAGAATATAGCAAAGGGATGGGATGTCACTTCCAGTACTAGGTTATAAAAAGACTGTGGCTTCCATCTTGGGTACCTGTCTTATTCTCTTGGCTGGCTCATTCTGGGGGGAAACCAATCACAATGTCATGGGGCACTCTTAAGGAAAGTGCCACACGTTGAAAGACACAGCCCTACCAACAACTATGAGTGAGTCTGGAAACCGATCTCTCCTCCACCCCCAGTCAAACCTTCAGATGAAACTGTATCCCCCCTTAAGAGCTTCACTACAATTCATGAAAGACTTGAGCCAGTGATATCCAGCTAAACCACACTGGATTCTTGACCCACAGGAACTGTGAAGTGATAAATATTCATAATTTTAAGTTGCCAAGTTTGGGGGTAATTTGTTATGCAGCAATAGACAATCTTTCAATGATCTTTATGTTAATATATTTTTATAATATTTATATAATAATCTATCAGTAATCTCTATCAATAGATAAGATCTTTCACTTGATCTTAGCCAAAAGGCTGAGAAGCAGTAGATCATTCAAAATGTTTAAATCTATATTCAGTTGGTGAAATTGTAAAGCATTTTTGAAGTGGCTTTTGATGCAAGGCACTTGCAAAGCCATATGCTAGTATTGGATTTTTAGCAAGTTCAGAATGTGAATCACTATTCTATTCTGTTTTTCAGATTTGTCACTTTGAGTTTGTCTCTGATAATTGATCGTATTTTTTTTGGCCAAGTAAGTAAAGTATATTAAGCTAATAGCCATTTTTATTTTAATCATTCATTGCACTGAAACCTCAACCTGGACTTTTAACCCATTAATATTTCGGAACAGAGGCAAATCATTTTTTAAAAATGATATGGGATACACTAAACAAGACTTCTAGCATATGCCTTTGGTTCAATTTGCTGTGCTTTTTATGTAATAGGATTATATATTCCTACTTAATGTTTAAAAGCATCCATTTTGAGGCAGGGACATATAACTATATTTTTGTTAGGTTTGTAATAATAAAGGATAATTTTTAAATGACTTTAGTTGACCCCCTTAATCATCCAGAAATCAAATTAACCAAAATATTCTATTCTTCAATCATTTGGTTTGAGATTTTAATCTATAACTTTATAGCCTTTGCTTGTTTTTAGGTTCCCTTTTTCCCTCTTCAGTCATTTAATGACTTTTTGAAGCCTAGTACTCTCACTGTTGGCTTTGTGATCTTGGACCAGTTTTGTACCTTTCTTGCCATGGGTTCCTTACTGGAAATACTTTTGGCACCTGTCTCATAATGTTGTAGAATTAAATGAGGTAATGCATGTAAATCCTTACAACAGTGCCTGGCACAAGTGAACACTTAATGTTACCTGCTGTTCTTGCTGCTGTTGCTGTCATTCTACATGGTGCTATAATTCAAATTATAATGTATTCAAAGCTTTATCTTAATAGGTAATATGTGACATTGTAAGGTACTAGAGTAAAATTTTTAATATGGATACCATACACACTCATAAAAATTATTTTTTAGGATCCTCTTTATGGATGTAAAACTTATATTGCAAAAATATGCTTGAATGTTTATTCATGATTTTTGAGATTCATGTTGAATCTCAAAAACCTAGTGTTTTACAAGCTAACAAAGAGCACATCAAGGGCCGGCCCGGTGGCGCACTGGATAGTGCGCCGCTTGGGAAGCACGGCGGCGCTCCCGTCCGAGGGGTCGGATCCCACGTGTAGACCGGTTCCCGCTCACTGGCTGAGCGAGGCGCGGGAGCAACACCGAGGCTTGCGATCCCGTTGCCGGTCCCCGGTCCGGTACGGGGGCAACACTGAGGGTTGCAATCCGTTGCCGGACATGGAAAAAAGACAAAAAGACAAAAAAAAAAAAAAAAAGAGCACATCAATACTTAAAAAAAAGTTAAGAATGATTTCATACAGTCATTAATAAAAATTATTAATGTAAACTACTGTCTGGTTTTTATTAAATTATGATTTAATGTCAACATTCTGTCAAATTCCTTAATGCCAAAGGTTAATACTTTGCAATAACACATTTCTGTTTTTTTTCCTTCAACTATGCCAGTGGACTCTGGTTCAATTTAATTTTTTGAAATTTAACGTGCTGCAGAATTTGGGAACATTTTACGGTTCTCATCCATGGCATTGGTACTTCAGTCAAGGATTTCCAATTGCGTTGGGTACTCACTTACCCTTCTTTATTCATGGCTGCTTTCTAGCCCCAAAGAGGTACCAGGTACTTTTGCTGACTGTGCTGTGGACACTGCTAATTTATAGGTAAGATTTTATTTGTTCAAATAGTTAATTTTTAAAATGTTATCAAGAAATTAAATGAACTAAATTTTTCAAGAAGTAAACCGTTTATCTTTTGAAAATGCATTAACTCTTATTTTGTTAGTGGCAATTATTTTAGAAGACAGAAGTAGTAGTAATTATGCTGGTGCTCAGAGTGAATATTTCAGATATGTAGTTTGCTTAATAAGGATTACACTCAATTTTTAAGAAACTGAACAAATTTTATTTGCTTTCAAAAATCAGAAACTACCAAAATTTTAAGTATTGAAGGACCAGAGAAATACTTTTCTAAAATATAATGTGTATATCCTATTCTGAATTTGAGTAATATTACTTACTTGGATTGGTAATAGAAATACCTTTTTTAGAACATAATTGTACTTTATAACTTCACATTGACATCAAATGTTATGATTGATTTTAACACATCATAAGCATCTTTTAACTAAAAGATAAAGAGACTGCTTTCTGAAGCAAGAAATTCAGTATCGACAAGTATCAGAAAAATAAATACAAGGGTACTTAAAAAGTTCATGGATTCATATTGTCTTTTAATTCTATTTTTCCACAAACTTTACAAAGTACTCTCGTAGATCATGTGAATTTTATTTCATTTTTAACACATTAATTTCTCAAACTATCATGCAATGATAATACTTAATATTTTATTTTAATTTCTTTTTTTATTATAGTATGTTGGGCCACAAAGAATTCCGGTTTATCTATCCAGTTTTACCATTTTGTATGGTGTTCTGTGGTAAGTGTCTTTGTTTAATATAGAAAAAAATTATATAGAAATAGTTAAAAGACAATAAATGCTCATTAAACTCTATTATTTATTTTCATCTAGGCTAAATGAGAATGACTTATTAATTACAAATTAATTATATTACTGCAATATTCCTTTTGTAGTCTAAATTTTTTTTTCCTGTATCCTATAAAGTGATATAAAAACATAAGGATCCAATATCCAAAGCACCTATTGGTGGTGGTATTTCTGTTAGAAATCTTTCACTAAAAAATAAAGGAATACGTCTTTTAGAATAGCTATTTTAAGTTTATGGTTAAACTGCAAGGGTCTTCATTTTCACAAACAAAAACTGTATTTATAGCTGTTAAAACTAAAGTTTTCAATTCTTTTACACACAAAATATTTACCCCTTTAAGACTCACTATAATGCATATACAATTTTTAAAGTAATTCACTCTGATTTATTTTTGGCCTTTTCTCCATTTTTCCACAAGGTCTTTGCAGTATATTTTTTTACCTGTGACTTCTAAAAAATCTTACATTACTCAGCTCAGGACAATCTGATTTTTTACATTGCCTGGTTTAGAAAAATTATGAATTGAAACTTTATTGACTTCATGCTTAATTCAGAATAAATGACTGTTGGCTTCCTTCAAATATTAAGACCTTTAAAAAAATCACTGGGTTGGAAAAGAAGAAATGAATAACCAACTGGGTCTGGAGGCTAGAAAAAACTAGGGAGTTACAGGTTTCAAACTTACATTTTACTTTAAAAAAAAAAATCCCAATAAGCCCTTAAGTTAGGCAGCCTTCTTTGCCCAAGTGTACATGAACTACAGATCTCAGATCTATGTACTCTCTTCAATTTAGATAAACATACACATCTACATATCTGATACATCTAAAGTACTGAAACCAAAGTCTCAATTTATGTCATTTCCTTATAGTCTTACTTCATATAAAATGCAGGCATCTAACAGCTATTTGGCTAGTCTTAAGAATAGTGGACCCATTTCCCAGAGGAAATCTGTTCACAAATCACTATACAGATTTTAAAGTGTTGTTTCATTTTGTTTGTTTTTACAGCTACTTGAGTGTGAGTTATAATTAAATCAAGCATTGCTTATGTACTGGAGGACAAATATTTGTGTGTATGTATGTCCGCATGTGTGTGGTTTGGTTTGGTTTGGTTAATTTAGCAACTTGGTTTGATTTACATTTTCAAAATCTGGATGTTTCCAGCATTCCTTCTCTGTGCCTTGTTTCTTTACAGAGTATTTAGAGAAAGATTGAGTTGTCTGAATCCTTATTCCCAGTCCAAAAGATTGAATCTTTAAGTGGCAGGAACCTACTATAACCAGGGTCTATTCCCAGTCTCAGACTGAGATAAAATGCTGATGAGGGTTGAAGAGACACCCTTCCAATGGATAAGACACTCTTCTTTCCATCCTGTGTCCACTCACAAGGATCGCTAAAGGACCAAAATCTAGAAAAACCCGACTGCCTCACAGGATGTAATGTTTTCCTCCAGAGAGTATACCTAAGGTTCTTGAGTGGGCCAAAAGAATCTCTCATTCCTAGGAGACTTATACTTCCACTAACAGCCAGAGCTCTTGAATGCCAAGAGGTTCCAACGATAGGATCGATTAGGTGGTAAGCTCACCTAGACAGAAGTCTTCAGACATTTGGGAACATTATCAGACAGGAGTTCTTTTTGGAGTTCTTGACATTTTAAAATGACCCAATTTGACTCTTTCCTAACTACTTGAAATCTTGAGTTATATTACACCTCAAATTTCAGCCTTATTCTGTTCCTGTGTGACCTCTTTTAACCTGATTTTACATAAACATGACAACTTTATTTGCCATTGCTATCTAACAGGCCACCTAAAAACTCAGTGGCTTCAAACTTCATTTACAGGCTCTCATTTTTGCGGTTCAGCTGGCCATAGGCAGGTAACTAAGTTCTTCTGTATTCTCTCATCTTCCAACAAGGTTGGCTGGGGCTTTTTTCACTTGGGATACGCAGGGTTCCTCCAAAAGGAGGAGCAGAAATGTGCAAGGCCCTTTGAGGCACAGGCTTGGAATTTACACACTGTGGCTTCTACCATATTCTTCTGGTCAAAGCAAGTCTCAAAGCCAGGCCAGATTCAAGAGATGGGGAAATAAATACCAGCCTCATAATAGAGTTGGACACAGGAAGAGGAGTAATTGCAGCCATTTTTTCAATCTACAGTAACTTCTCTTGCCTATTTGAATTTTCCTCAGTCCTATAAAATAGGACAACTCTAGAAAACATACCTTCTGTGACTGGCTCTGATCTTTAGTGAACTGTATAACATTGTACCTCAGTTTCCTTATCTGTAAAAGAAAGGTGCTACTGGTTTAACAATCCTGAAATTCTGAGAATGAAGCTCTGTCATTTATGCTGATATGTTTCCAGCACCCTGCTATTGATTCTGGGTTGGGTGTCTGCTTAATCTGTTTTACCACAGTGGCCAAAGCAGACTTGCTTCTCTCTGATTGGGGTTTGTTTTTCCAAATTCTAATCTTTTTATCAAAATTGCATGTGCATTGTTTCAGTAGTCATTCCATAGGAGTTTGTTTTAAAAAGCAGTGGTCCCCCGTTCTTCCCTTTTCCCTCCCCAGAAGCAATCACTTAAACATTCTTTTAACTGCTCATTTTGATATTTATCTCTATATCTCTAAATAAAATACTTATAATGCCACTTTAAGATCTTTGTTTTAGGCATTACCTACTGACTGCTCACCATGGAAGATGAAAATATGGTTTTATTTCCTTAACAAAGTAGCAACATAAAATTCTTTGTGATACCTCCCTCTGTGCCCTGTATCATCATTATGGTTAATAGTTCAAAGTCTCACTCTTTCCCAGGTCCATTCTCCTGCATGTCCCATTACAGAATTGAACTACACTTTGTTTTTCTCATGTAAACACTGAAACTAAGTTGACCTAATAGCTTTCCCAAAGAGTATTTAAAAATGGAAAGGTTGGGGCCGGCCCATGGCTCACTCGGGAGAGTTTGGTGCTGATAACACCAAGGCCACAGGTTCAGATACCTATATAGGGATGGCCGGTTAGCTCACTGGCTGAGCGTGGTGCTAACAACAACAAGACAAGGGTTAAGATCCCCTTACCGGCCATCTAAAAAAATAAATAAATAAATAAAAATGGAAATTATCACTAATTGGTAGAACATGGTAGAGATTTTTTTCTTAACATTACATTTTCTGATAATTTTTGCCAAAACCAGGACGCATCTTTGCCACTCCTCAGTAAGTTTGATGGAATCAGTTAATGTACAGCCTCAGACTTTCCTGTCCTCAGTAAGAAGGAACTCAGTCATTGCTGAAAAATACGGATTGCCGCACTAAATATCCAAAACTTCAAAAGTATATATATCAAGCTAAATAATATGTGATGATTAGGAGATATGGCTGAGTAAAGAAAACAACTCATGAAAGGCTTTAGATATTCAAGTTGTTAGATTTTATACTAGAGCAGTCAACTGAGAAATAATGAATTAAAAACACTTTTTAAACAGTAGTGTGATGAGAATGATTTGATAAGAACTCAGTGTATTCTGTTATAAAAATAACCAGTGCTTATGGTACAAAGACAAATAAATGCATTAGTGTGTCATACTCAAATCATAGAACCCCATTCCCTATAGATAACTATTGTTTTTTGGGAGTTTTTTTTTTTTGGCAGCTGGCCAGTAAGGGGAGCCAAACCCTTGACTTTGGTGTTATGACATCACACCTAACCAACTGAGCTAACCAGCCAGCCCTGTTACCACTTTCTTATGCAGTTCTCCAGAAATTTCCTATATACCCACTTTTAAGTATCTTCTCATAGGCCCAGATGACAGGAACAAATTAAGTATTTGGGGGTGATGGTTAGCATCCAGTTAACAATGAGTTGGCTACTATGTGAAATGAAGGGGTCTACATTCTGACAACTAGTGACCAGGGCTCATACAAAGTCCCAAATCTTCAGTAAATAGGACGGGATTTTGCATTTTAAGTAGGTAATGTTTACATTATTTACATGGTGGTGATTATCAATTTCTGAAGCTTGGTCATTTGTAGTTGGATTATTTCAGTGAGAATTATATATATCTCCATATTTGCATGTGCAATTAAGTAGACTTTACTGGGTGGCAGCTACTAGAATCTTGTTGATTTCCTCTTTTAACTATTGAAGAAACAATACAATTTCTCTATAAGAAAACCATGAGCACTGGCCGGTTAGCTCAGTTGGTTAGAGCACAGTGTTATAACAGCAAGGTGAAGAGTTTGGATTGTGCCCAGCCCCATGTCCACTCAAAAAAAAAAAAAAACCATGGGTCCTAGGCTTCTCTTGTAGCTCACTCAGTCTGGCATTAAAACTGTTATGTATCTTTCCAACTCCCCCTTTACCAACTCCAGTTTCTGAAATCCCCTTGGGAATCTTTCAATGTCAGATGGTTTGAAAATCTCAGGCTTCAGATTCAAGACTCTTGACTTATACTATAAAGTCAGGTTCTTTTCTAACATGTGCACAAAAGTCATTTGATGATAACTGAATTTTTTAAAGATATATTCCCATATGTCAGATGTTTAGTAATGCTTATAGGGTGCTAAAAATGTATATAAAAAGAAATGCAGACCTCAAGGTTGAAATAAGGTTTTAGCCCAAAACTTAATTTTAAGTTGGAACTTGAAATGCATTTTTCCCTTTGAAATAATACGGTGACACATAGCTCCAAGAATATCCCAAAAAAGCTCATCTGACCTATATTATCGGAGAAGCCAATTTTGGAAGGCAGCTATGCTCACTACTATACCACCAATGACACTGGAGAAGCAACTTTTGAACGGCAAATATTTATCAGTATCCACTGTCGTCAGGAAACTAAACTATCATTTTACTTAGGCTGTGTTCCTTCTGTTACCACCATTTTTTTCATATTATTTTTCCAACACGGAGATTCAGTTCTCACCAAAATGACCTACCCTAAAATGAGCTAAGTGAAAGTGAAAATGATCACCACATAAGTAAAGCAAGCATCACCTAACTTAAGAGAAGCCCCCAACCCCACCAGTACTGAAGATGCTGGGAACACAAGCCACAAGCACGTCATCTTCCAGCATCCTACCCAGGGTGCCATTTTCATAACATTCACCACCACATATTCCCATTTTCTGTCACCCATCCATCCTATTGCATCCCTGATGCCAAAGTTTCGATAAAACTTCCGGTGAACATGTAGTGAATGAACAAACTGTTAAAGAGTTAGCCACTTTACCTATGTCCACTTTATACTGATTTGAACATTCCTGAGAGCAAGTTGTCTTCTAGGGCCTTACCAGGACAGGCTTTAATGTATCTTCTTGTAGTTTTAGCCCACTGAGGTAGATGTAGGTTTTGCCTATTAACCCAAGTAAGCGTTTCAAGTTTTATTTGCTGGTCTGTTCTGTGGTTGGAGTTAATACAGATGGCTTAACTTTTGGAATCTTACTTTATTCCTAGTAAAACTAATTCTAGTTCTTATCCTCTTTAGTAGGTTCTTCATTTTACCATTTCAAACATTTTATAAATATAGATCTAAGTTTTAAATAATAGGCTTAGTTTTCTTGATCTGACTACATTTTTTAATCACACCACTTTGTAGAATGTTCTTTGGTTAATCAGAGCTATTTCAAGATTAACAGTACTAGGAGATATGGATATGTGTTATTCCAACTCCTGAATGGTATGAACGGTGGGTACTGTTATCTAAAATATTTACAGAGGAGGAACAAAATGGAAAACACTGCCTTGGCGCAATGGGTATTAGTGCTAAAATTCTGGGCAGACCATGGTTTGGATGCTGGATACCCAAGTTCCAAAAGAGCTACTATCTAATTCCACTCAAACAGTGTATGTGAACTATGAACAAAGCAATGGGTATTAGTGCTAAAATTCTGGGCAGACCATGGTTTGGATGCTGGATACCAAGTTCCAAAAGAGCTACTATCTAATTCCACTCAAACAGTGTATGTGAACTATGAACAAAATGTCAAGGAAGCTTACTAACAAGCTTATTCCTCCTTTCCAGTGGAAAGGCCTGTTCTTTGGTATTTTTCAGCAGATCCCGTTGCTGGAGAATAAGACTATGGGAGAGGAGAGGGACTTTTACTTTTCATTTTATACCCTTCTGTTTTTCTACTTGTTTTTTTGGTTTTCACCACACACAAGAATTGCTTTCACAAATTCAAAAAGAAAAATGTTCATCATCTCCAAGTTGCCCAACACTAATGAAAGAAAAAAATGTAAGACACAGCTCCTCTTCTTCCAGAGAGATCCATACCACTCATACACTGAACACTGAAAATCTCCCAGGAGCCCCATGGCATGTCTTTCTAAGAGGACACATTACTGAGGCTTGTATTACACACTAAAATATCTACTGCTAGTGCTTGGGAGTTTAGGCATATGGAATAATTAAAATCCTATTTGTTTAGCAACTACTGTATGCCAGGACAGGCACTAAACATTTTTCCTAATACGTGAAAAAGTATTAGAAAAAACCAATGCTCAGCAAAGTGAAACAACTTTTACAGAGCTGGAATTCAAATACAGATCTGTTAGACTCCATAGCCATAATGTTTCCAACATACCTCAATGTCTTTTACTAAAAAAAGTCAAGACCTAAAGGACAGTACAATGACAGTGAATGGTCAAAGAAATTATGGTGACTTATTATCTCTTATTTGTCCATGACAGTATTACAGCTTGTGCTGTCTCCATGATAACCACAAATATATTTGCATTTAACATAAGAAAACAACAGATGGCCAGTGTTACAATTCAATGTGCCTATCTTTATATAGGATACTCACTAACCCACCTGAAAACGTGGAAGAAACCAGCTCTAAGTTTCCTGTTTTTATCAAATGTGCTCCTCGCCCTCTATACTGGTTTAGTTCATCAACGAGGTACTCTTGATGTCATGAGTCATATTCAAAAAGTCTGTTACAACAGTCCCAATAAATCTGCAGCTTCAATATTTGTAATGATGCCTTGCCACTCTACTCCTTATTACAGGTAATACAAGTTGTTCCACTGTATGCTATTATTAAGAAAATGAAACTGACTAAAATTTCCTTTCAGATTTCTGGATGTGAATTAGTTGATTGTTGATCAAATGATAAACTTTAAACTCCCACTCATATTTATTCACTGATAGATCTTAAAAACATTTAAACTGTGCCAATTAAAATCATGTAAGTTTATATAAACTTTAATATTCTTCAAAGAATTTTTAAACCGTTTACACTTAAATCTGATTTAAATTGATAAAACATTTTGTAGGTATTTGATACTTTTCTTAGTATACTTATCACTAATCTTACTACAGATCTTTGTGATACATCTTTTATTTACACAATTTTGCATTAATCTCAGAACAATGGATTCTAGTCCAGATATACTACTGGACTGTCACCTTGGTCTTAAACCAGTCTGGACATCACTGTGAAAATTAGGGAATGGAGCTAGATGATATTATAGTGCTTGAATTAAGTGTTTTGTGGAAATGTAAAATACTAAAATTGCCTTAACTATGCAGGGCATCCTTTTAGTCCTATGCTTGTATTTCAGGAAGCTGTATTAGTCACCAGTTGTCCAATAATAGTACAGCGGCAAAGCAACCAGTTTTCCTATAGAAAATTCTACACCTATTTAATTCAGTCTGGCTCTAAACAGTCTTAATATCATCATGGATATCATTTTAGGGGAATTTAATACTTTTGGAATATTCTACTTAATGGAATCATTAATGCCAATCATTAATACACAATTTTAAAAATTGGGGTTGCCTAGCAAAAGCCACAGGCTTGATGGAACCCTCAAGTATCCCTTCAACTTGAGGATTCCCTACTATATTAAAAAAACAGGTGAGAGGGACATTCATCCCCCCTCCATGCGCACAAGAGTGGTTATACTGCAGGAATAGGAATTCTAGAGGTACCAAGATGTTCTCCATACATATTTGAAATGGTTGATGTCTTAGGCTTTGTATAGTTCACCAAATTGTTATCTTATACTTTTTCAAAGCTCACAATGGAGGAAAAAGTCTGATGCCTACTATGGAATACAAGGCTGACAGCTTTTTCTCAGGAATTTCTGCTTTACCCTGGAAATAAACCTTTCAGCTAAATTATAATAAAAGTCATGAAGCACTAGATGTGGTGTATTTTCTGTGCATTTCATAGATAAAATAAACCTGTATTGCACAATTATTTAGCTTTTTTTTTTTTTTTTTTTTTTTTTTTGAAAGCTCACAATGGAGGAAAAAGTCTGATGCCTACTATGGAATACAAGGCTGACAGCTTTTTCTCAGGAATTTCTGCTTTACCCTGGAAATAAACCTTTCAGCTAAATTATAATAAAAGTCATGAAGCACTAGATGTGGTGTATTTTCTGTGCATTTCATAGATAAAATAAACCTGTATTGCACAATTATTTAGCTTTTTTTTTTTTTTTTTTTGAGATGCCGCACCACACTCAGCCAGTGAGTGCAGCGGCCATCCCTATATAGGATCCGAACCCGTGGCGGGAGCGCTGCTACGCTCCCAGCACCACACTCTCCCGAATGCGCCACGGGCTCGGCCCTAGCCTTATTTCTAATTGGATATTTTAAATCTTCGTATCAAGTGAGGTTTAATTTTTCCTGGGGCAATTATAAATATGGCTCTTTGCATGTCCCAAGTAACTAGCTAAATTGTCATGATTGGTATTATAGATGAATCTTTTTCTGTTCTAGTCTATATATGTCACAATAAAACCATTGCTTATTTGGATGTAATCAGTGAACATATGTTGCTCTCTATAACTGAATCTTATATAAATATATAAGGAAACAGGAAAAACATAATTTAAGGATGTGATCCATCCCCTTTCAGAGCAGAAAAGGTCTAAGAGAGCAAGAATCTTTTCTCACTTATGACCAAAGTTTTTTACCTTACTAAGCCTATGGAGAATCACTCTTGTATTTATAAGTTAACTTACCTGGTCCCAAAGACCATTTACTTTCTGGAACAGCTTGCTAATGCTAAAGAGCGTTGAGTCCCCCAAGCTTACCTACTTCCCTCCTTGAAATAGAGTTTCATGCTTTAGTTTGGGCTTGTAGTTTATGCTGCAGCTGCACAAGTACATGATATGAGAATCATGCGCTCCATATTTGAGAAAATGCATTCAAGGCTTGCTTCCTCACCTAAATTGGAACACAGTTTATGGATTCAGATTTCACATTTTACTAAGTATACATGATATTTCTTACAAGTAATATGAAAACTTTCACAATTTTTTTTTACTTATAATTATTACAGTAACTTTTCTTTTCATAGCCATGTTCACTGCCCGCTTCTAATGAGATTTCTCGAATGTCCACCTAACTTGACTGGAAAAAGTCAGTATCTTGATGAAGCAGATATATTTTACCTAAATCCCTTAAACTGGTTACATAAAGAGTTTAACAATGATGCATCACTGCCTACTCACTTGATCATTTTCAGCGTTTTGGAGGAGGTAAGTAAACATTAAAAAGAAGAAAACTCGTTATTTTTATTTTACCTCAGATTTAGCAAACACTCCGGTAAATAGACAACATAACCTTTTTTGTGGTCCCTTTCAATCCCCATATTTCATAATTGGTCTTTTCCCCAGTCAATACCAGCCCCAGTTCTATAACTATCAAGGTATGTTACTTACCATGTTAATTCTTTTATTAAGAAATGTGTTTTATTAAGAAAAAAGTTGTAGAGGAGCAATTAGAACAGGCAAGTCTAAAATTCTTTTGAAATAGTACTCAGCAAAATGTAGCCTTTACTTACTTAAACCTTTATTTAATTCTAGGAAATAAGTGCTTTCCTAATTTCAAGCAATTATGAGAAAACTGCTGTTTTCTTCCACACTCACTTGCCAGAAGGTCGAATTGGAAGTCACATATATGTCTATGAACGCAAGTTATAAGGGAAACTCAACAGAAGATGAAATTCTGAACTGTGTTTAGCTCTTTCCTAGAGAAGACATTGCTGGGTGGAACTATTCAGATGCTGTTTAAATATTTTAGTAAACACTGGGTAAGAGTCACGTAACTTGCCAAAAAATCTCGGTATAAACTGCTTTACCAAATATCACTACTGCAGAAATGTATAAAATATCAAAGTGTACAATCACATACTAGTACAATGCCAGATTTTAAATAAAGACCATTAGTTTTCCTTATGGTGTACTTTTATTGTTTCTTCCACAATATTCAGATGAGCAAGAAATTTCACAAGAGAACAAGTCAGCAAGCTCATAAAAAGGCAGCAAATTCTTCACAAGTCAACAGGCTCTTGAACCCACAAAAAGACAAGAAATATAAGATTATAAAAGGTTAAAGATGAAATCCATTACAATGTACTTTTTTCAAGCTGTACTACTGCAAATTTAACAAAATCAGTGTTAATTACACTTTGTCATGTATGATTTGAGCTTGCTTTAAGCTCACACACTGAAAGGAAGTCTCGTTTCATGCACACAATCTATTGCATGCCCGGCTTCCTTAATAAAACTACAGTTGAACATTTCCAGTGCAAAAAATTCAACAAAGCCAAACTACAGGAAAATGCACGTTAGTAAGCTTCTGACTGATGCTTTTGAGTAACAGTATAAAGTCATCAAACTGATACTTAGAAATGGGGAAAAAAAGACACTGTCATCTTGATAGTTTCATCTTAGTTTCAACACCAAACATTGTAGAAAGCATCCATATTTCTCTTACAGTTTTCTAATTTAATTTAATCATGAGTCAGTATTTAGGATCAAAAGGTAACTGCCCCAATTCTATTTCAAGATTTGCCATGTGTCTTCCATTAGTGCGACCATATTTATGCCATTTACCTTCCCTTTTATGTGGCTGAAGGTGCTTCTGCTCTTGTTTTCGATGCCTGGAGTTTTCAATATTTACCATACGTTGCTTTTTATCAGGTCGACTGAAAGCAGTAAACACATTTTTCATCTATGTTAGAGTTCAATTTATTTAAATTAAAACAATTTTAATGTTTTTCTCCATTAATCTATTACTGAACACTCTGAAAAAAGATGTTAAATTAATCTGAAGTATAATCCTAGTATATCTATTCCAAAAAAAGGGGGGGGGGGGGTCAGATTTACTTTTTTTTTCTTAAAAAAAAAAAAAAAAAAAAAAAAA